>NC_059297.1:22846689-22851689 GCF_017591435.1 Portunus trituberculatus
TATTAACCCTTTCAAATTTTCAATACAAGGACACATTTTTACATTGAGACTTGTGTACGATTAGACCATTTTATTGACATTAAGAAGGATGTATGGAGATCAGAAGATTAATGGCCACAGTCTTCACTATTTTAACGCCCCCACATGAGTTTCTGAAGCTGTACAAAATGATCAAATAGTAAGCAGAATTAATATGGACACGCGTCATGATACTCACGGGGTTAATCTAACTAAATGAAGATCTTACAAACTAGGGAACCCAACTCAACTATCACAATAGCTAATTATCTAAGTTAACCACCACTAACAAACTGAGACTAACTGTCTGACTATAAAGCAACCAAATTAACTGCCCAACCAACAATGACAATACGTATAAACATGAACGAGGGAGCAACGAACTAGGGCAGACGGAAGGGAATGAAGGCTGGAAGGAAGGAAGGAAGGAAGGAAGGAGCGAGCGTTGTTGAGAGTGATGGACGAGGCACGGGATAGGGAGAGAGAGAGAGAGAGAGAGAGGCAAGGGTAAGATGGGAGGAAAGAGGACAGGAAGAAGAGTGAGTGAGGGCAAAAGATGGGAATAATGGGTGAAGAACAAAAGATGATGTTCAGTGAATGGAGATAAGATGATGTGCGAGCTGGAAAAAAGGAGCAAAAAAAAAATAATTAAGAGGGATGAAACAAAGGACTGAGAGAGAGAGAGAGAGAGAGAGAGAGAGAGAGAGAGAGAGAGAGAGAGAGAGAGAGAGAGAGAGAGAGAGAGAGAGAGAGAGAATCTATACTAATGGTTGTAAAGCGCTGAGACATTAAACGCTATTATTTTCCAGAAGGGGAAAAAAAATACAATGAAAAAAAAAAAGTCTCGTAAAACAGTAACATTAAAAAAACATGCCCAGACACAGGAGGAAACACACACACACACACACACACACACACACACACACACACACAGAAAACCGACACCGGATCTCCTTTCCTTCCCATCACACACACAAAAAAGGGAACACAGACGCACAAAAAGGAAAGGAGACTAGGGATGACACGGAAATCTAGTCGGTCGCAAGGAAGAGGATGAGTAGAATCCAATACGCTTTGTTGTTGAGGCCAGTCACGTTCAGGGTGTCTTCGTTTGGCCCATCCCTGTCTCACACACACACACACACACACACACACACACACACACACACACACACACACACACACACACACAGAGAGAGAGAGAGAGAGAGAGAGAGAGAGAGAGAGAGAGAGAGAGAGAGAGAGAGAGAGAGAGAGAGAGAGAGAGAGAGAGAGAGGAGGCTTCAAGGACACTGATTGTTTTTCTTCACACGTCCAGTTCACGACGGTTATTTTCCAACCTCCTCCACGAAGGGCGTCACTGTGGAAATGGCGCCTCACTCACTCCGCGTCATAAATTCTGGTGCAATAATTTTGCCATGGTGGGACACGCGATGCTCTCTCTCTCTCTCTCTCTCTCTCTCTCTCTCTCTCTCTCTCTCTCTCTCTCTCTCTTTTTCTCTCTTTTCTCTATTTCTGTTAACCTCTCTCTCTCTCTCTCTCTCTCTCTCTCTCTCTCTCTCTCTCTCTCTCCCGCTGATTGGTCCCCGTATTGTCCGATCTTGTTTGAAAACGTGCGGTAAATTGACTTTGCGTTCCTACCAAAACCCATTTTTATTTGTTTAAGATACTGGTGTGTTTGTTCACTTAGCTTTCCTACCAAAAAGACTTATACTCGTATATTTGCAAGAGATTGTATCATTGGCAGTATATTCCTACTATATTTGGAAGATTATATTGGATTGTTGGTCACTCTGTATTCGAAGCAAAGTCCTTATTCTTTAGATATCAGGTTATGGAGGTACACGTGATTCTACAAACTGAACTAATGTTTCAAGATATTTAACAGTGACAGTTTTTCCCCTTTTAGGACTGTTAACGATGCCATTTTTTCACTTTTTTCGACTCTTGACTTAGTATAAACTGGCACCTTCAACCCATTCTATTTCCCTTCTTGATCTCAGCTCCTTACTTAAAAAAAATAAATAATAATAATAAAATCAAAGAAAAGAAAAGAAAAAAAAAAAAACCGGAATACGAAAGTCAATTTGCCAAGCACTTTACAGCATGGCAGGGCTACTTGGGGTGGGACCATAGCTCACAGTGACAGCACCTTAGCGTGTCCTCAGGCTGTAATTACGATCAATGGGATAGAACGTAACACCAAGTATACTGTGCGCTGGCTTGAGATCGGCGCCTTTTGATCCCTCTTTCCCTGGTAAGAGCAACTGTTCACCATCACTCTTAATTTGTTAGTAAAACGCCGATCATATCAGGTTTTCTTTTTATCATTAGTTAATTATATATCATGTCACTGCTATTCACTAAATCTTTCCTTCAAGAACAGCTCTGATATATTTCCTCGTTGAATATCATACATGAGAGTCACTGGAGAGATTTCTTAATTCCCGTCTTCATTCGTGTATGTGCTTGCTGATAATCTCCATTTGTGCCTTTGTTGCTATGAATTGTTGGATGTCGTAATCAAAGTGTTAAACAAGTTCTTGCGTCACTCAGGGCAGTTGCTGATGAGACACACCGAAACGTATCACAAAGAAAAAAGTGTGATACAATAGGTGATGAAATGCAGGTTTGTAAGATGTTTTAATGTTTGTCATCTTTAAACACGGTGAATTAATGCAAGGTAAGAGTCCTTTTGTTGTTGCTGTCATGAAAATGTACATGACGTTATCTACTGCACAGTTTGTTAACGAGGAACATGTTTGTTGATGAAGGACAGTTGTGATAGGTCTGCTTCCACGATGAAAATTGTGAATTTATATCTTACAATTTTCTTCAGGTGTTTACTGAAAGAGTGGCTAAATGCAAACTTGTGGGGAGATATCGTGAAAATGTATCTTATCATTTTCTTTTTTGGTATTTGCAGATGAAAGACATACATACAAAACATCCATTATGTTGCTTGTCCTGAAAACAAAGGAAATTTCATGTCCTTTTCTTTTCTTACACAGTTTGTTTATGCATGAGTGCGCAGTGGAACCCTTCTGTTTCTCGTGCTGCAAAACACAACTAATCTAATACATACATTTTCTTTCTTGACGAATAACACACACACAGAGTAACACAGTGCACTCTTTCCGTTGCTTCTGTCGTGAATATGCAAGTTAATTCTATCAAGCATTCTCCCTCATCAGACAGAGAACGTGATGCGGTCCCTGTGATGAATGCAGGTATGAGTATAATTGCATTAAGCTTTCCCTCCTCAGCAGCCCACCCTCTTACCCCAACCCCACAGTCACGCAGAAAAGGGGAGCAATGTATGGCCTTCGTCCCTCCTGAACTGAGGCAAAGGCAATTCCATCAGGTTTTGTGCTCATAGTGTGTGTGTGTGTGTGTGTGTGTGTGTGTGTGTGTGTGTGTGTGTGTGTGTGTGTGTGTGTGTGTGTGTGTGTGTGTGTGTGTGTGTGTGTGTGTGTGTGTGTGTGTGTAGTCTTATCTCGTTGAGTGCTTGAACGTTATCTGCTTCGCACCTCTCTCTCTCTCTCTCTCTCTCTCTCTCTCTCTCTCTCTCTCTCTCTCTCTCTCTCTCTCTCTCTCTCTCTCTCTCTCTCTCTCTCTCTCTCTCCTCTCTCTCTCCTCCCTCCTCTCTCTCTCTCTCTCTCTCTCTCTCTCTCTCTCATGAGGAAACAAGCACTCGTGTATCATCGTAAATTCCAAGTGTGCTCTAACTCAACTTTTTGGAAGCATTTATAACTATTCTACTTTTACTATTTAAATGCATGGAAGTTACAAGTTAGCATAAACAAGACTAACTGTGTTGGTGTGGTTGTCTCGTAACTCTTCTCTATCCTACCTACCCTCCCTGGCTGGCTGGCTAGCAGGCTGACTGACTGGCTGACTGACTGACTGACCAAGCGACGGGCTCACTAACTCATTAATACAGTAAATTGAATAAAAATTGAAATAACTGAGTGACTGATTTGCTTATTTACTGATTGATTAACCATCTAACTAAATATTTAAATAACTAACATTATCTACCTAATTGACACGTTAAATAATTTTGACTAACTGCCTGGTTGCCTGAATAAATGAATAAATAAATATATGTATATATATATATATATATATATATATATATATATATATATATATATATATATATATATATAGAGAGAGAGAGAGAGAGAGAGAGAGAGAGAGAGAGAGAGAGAGAGAGAGAGAGAGAGAGAGAGAGAGAGAGAGAGAGAGAGAGAGAGAGAGAGAGAGAGAGAGAGAGAGAGAGAGAGAGAGAGAGAGAGAGAGAGAATAATGAAATACCTGACTAAATGACTGATTATATAATCCAATAACCAAAATACCTAAATAATCAAATAAGTGACTGACTATCTAGATACCTGACTTCATGACTGACTGACTAAGTAAACAAATAACTAATCAGCTAACTGACAGACTGACTAACCAACTAAACTAACTTACTAATGAACTGAGTAAACAATAAGCAGACTGAACAACAGACTGACGAAGTAATTTGCCTAAGTATCTAATCAACTAATCAACTAACGAGCCATCTCGCCCTCACGTGGAGTTTGTATTGGAATAACTTCACCAGATTCCCTGTTCCCTCCCACCTCACCTCTCCCTCTGCAGCCTCCTGACCCTCGCCTCCCAGCCTCCATCTTCCTACCAAGCCGTCTCAAGACCCGCCACTTCCCGGCCTTCTCATGACCTTCCCTTCCCTCCTCACCATTCCAAGGAGGGCCAGCTTTAATTAAAATTCCTTCATTCTATATAAATTCGACCGGGGACAGGAAAGAAGATGAGAAAAAAACGAATGCGTGTGTTTGTGTATTAAAAGAAATGGAAAAAGAAAAGAAGTAATGCGCAATTCACAGTTTAACAAAAGAGGAGCGTGTGTGAGTTAAGAGCGTGATGTAAAGACGTACGCATTTGAATTTCAGAAAAAATAAACAAAAACATAA
>NC_059297.1:22856689-22869189 GCF_017591435.1 Portunus trituberculatus
TTTATTTTTATCTATCTTCTCGTTTTTTGATGCAGTTTTGTTGGATTTGTGTTTTTGAGGTCCATATCGCCATTTTATTGGGTTAGTTCATTATTCTTTACCTGTTTTTATATGCAGTTGTATTGAATTTTTTTTTTTTCTGAGGTTTTTATTGTTGCTTTATTTGGTTAGTGTATTATTCTTTTTTTAATTCATTCAAGGGTTTTTCATGAGGTTTTGTTAATATAAATTGTACAGAGATTTTAAAGGTGATTGTTTTGTATCTCTTTCAGGTAAGGTTATCCGGTAAAGGGTGGCATTTAAAAGATTTCCTGAACGCCTTGTGAGTGTAAGGATTGTTGTTTCACTTTAACTTTTTTCATACAACATTACCATTACTACAAATTTCCACCCATTTTTTTTTTTTTTCAGAGGTATCAAGAGAATTTAAAGAACTACCTCGACCTTTGTGAGTTAGTGAATTGTTCCTTCATTTTATTATTCAAGATATCTCCCGAGTTATTCCATTACTACTGATTTCCTGACTTTTTTTTTTCGTTCAGTGGCATCAAGAGAATTTAAAGAACTATCTCGACTTTTGTAAGTCAGTGAGTCTTCCTTCATTTTATTATTTAAGATATCTTCCGAGTCATTGGTGAATTTAATCCCTTCAGTACCTTGACGCGTTTCCATATTCATTCTGGTTAGTATTTGGTGATTCTATACAGCTTTAGAAAACTTATGTCGGGATTAAAATAGTGAGGACTATGGCCATTAATCTTCTGACTCTTCCTAATGTAAATAAAATGGTCAAATCACACCCAAAACTCGTAGTAGAATCGCGTCTCAGTAATGAAGAGGTTAAAGTGTGTTGCTTCACTTTATAAGATTGTTCATGCGGTATTATCATTACTACTATTTTTTAGACATTCAAAATAATATGCTGCTGTATTTTTCTACTTCAATTTTTTTTTTTATTTATCTATTTATTTTTTTTAAACGAGTTGCTTTTACATTTTTATTACGTTGGTCATGAGAAATTATCATTGTTGTCATTAATATTTTCATGCACAACTTTATCGGGCATTTAGGAAGCATTTACGAGACTTTCCAAGCGCTTTGTGAGTTTACGGGTCGTTTCTTCACTGCATTGCCGCGTTTGCCAAATATTATTATTACTACCATTTTTCTCGACAATTTTTTTACCGGTTATCACAAGGGAGGGGAGGGCAGGGGGTATTTAAAAAGGATTCGTTAGCGCTTTGTGAGTTAATGAGTCGTTCGTTCAATCTAATACTCCTCCCTGGATTAGGAAACAATGCACTGAGGTTTAATTACAGGCAGGGAAACGCAATGTGGTGTAATTTGCCTAATGTTTTCCAGCACTTACGGGATTTGGTTCAGTTTTACGTAGGTAAGACTCTTCTGCTGTTATTGTTGTTACCTATTAGTTAATAAAGTGAGGACGAAGAGAGGAGATGTGGTGGGAAATCATAGTGTTGGAATAAGTAAGTAGCGTCCGTGTGGAATTTAAGTAACGTTAGTAGGATTTCACAGGTTCGGTTAGGTTTATTTTTATATAAGGATTTTTTTTTTTTCTGTTTATTTTCTGGAACCTGGACATGGCACAGCAGTGATAAGAGTGTTGGGTGAATGGAAGGTCTCTGTTGTGGAGCTCTAGTCGGATTTAACACTTCAGTGAAATTCAAATTTATGCAATTAGAAGTGCTTATTTATTAACTAGTTTTATTGCAGGAAGACGAGGAGCAGCAGGAAGAAGGCGAGAAGTGTCGATCTAATGTGTGTGTTTTTTTTATGTGGAACTTCATAACATTTTCCCTGCGATATTCAACAATTCTCGACACTAAAAACAATATATCAAATCTTTCTAGACGCGTCTGCAAGAAAGAAAGAGATTACAAAGAAAAGTTTTCCGGTTTCTAGCTATTATGATATTTGTAGGTGACTGGACTGTAGAATAAGAAGAAATATCCCACAGCAAGTGGTTAGAGATTATAGAAAGATGTATCAAATAACAGCAAAAAGTAGGATTTAACACTTAAGACTCAATTAACTTTTATTTTAGCTTTTCTTTAATTTCTTTCCTAATGAAATGATGAAGAGGAGCGGCGGGAGGAAGGTGAAGTCTTGGACAAAAGTGTGTTCTCTGTGTGAAACATACGTAGGATTCAATAATTCAATTCAGTCCACAATTATATAAGTTAGATCTTTTGTCTTTAATCACTTAGTTAACTTTTAACTTCAAGAATGGGGAAGAAAAATATCAGTGTTAGAAAAGTAGAGTGTTGATCTGGTTAGGTTATCTTCAAGTGCATTCCAATTTAATATTCATTACTTAAGGACTTTTATTTAGTATATTTTTGCTTTTTTCCATCTCAAGTGAGAATGAAAAGCTACAAGGTTAGGAAAGTGAAGTCTCGATCAAGCTGGATATCATTATGTGAATTTCAAGTTATAATTTACCACTTATGAGACTTTATTCTTTTTTCTTTTCAACTTGAGTGAAAATAAGAAGCAGCAGAGGGAGAAGAGTTATGTGCTGGTCTAACGGATAGTGATCTTAATATGCACTTCACGTTAAGATTTACTACTTATGGGATCTGCTTGAGCTTCATGCAGGCGCGATATTGTCTCCCTTGATTTATAATACAGCGCGAGAAGCAGCGTTTGGTGAGATGCTGCCTTAAAGCTCCTATTCTGAAATGCTTTAGCTTTTCATGAGGACTATTCTTTATCCTTTCAGCACTAGATACACTTTCCAAGCTTTACAAAATTATTCATTATTGATTAGGAAAAAAGTAAACCGAGATCTGATGTTGGTTGGAGTGACAAGAGGTCGTTCTTAATCATCATATTATTATATTTTTTGTAATGGTTGAGGAAAGTGAGGTGCTGACATGGTGCTGAAAGGTCTACATATGAATAGTCTAGTAAGCTGGTAAATCATAGAATATTCTTCAGTGGCCATGTCTAATCTGTCGGGCTGAATTACAGAAAATCTACTGTTCGATATCGTTCATCTTTCATTTACTTCATCAATATTTTCTTCTCTCTCGTCCATCTCTCTCTCTGTTAGGATAAATCACACAAAATTTAATACACTATTTTATTTTATTTTTTTTTCATTGCAGTAAGTAAACAAATCATACTCCTTTCCAGAAACGATAAACATTGGAAGACTCTAACGTATTTGTATTTTTCTCAAATTTTCAAAGGATCATAAGCCAATTACATACGCTGAAAATCAAGTGACTTCGTGAAAATACCTTGACTTTTGCTGTCTAGAATTCATTTAATAAATATTTTTCTTCCTGGAACAGTAGTTGTTTACGATCTTCAAGGTTTGTATACGTTTTTATAAGTTTCTTTATTCATAATTTTCTGTATAGCGTGGGATGTCCAGGATAAATAGGATTTCCCATAAAACTGTTTTCCAATGATCATTTTTACGCTTCACAGAAAGTGGCTCAGGGTGCAAAGAATTTAGGGGGAAAAAGCCGCTCAACCTGCAGTTCATAAAAAGTAAATAAAATATAAATTAATAAATAAATAAACTGAATAAGAATCAAAAGAGGAAAAAAGTTAGACACACCATTTCCTCAGGCGTCTTGATACACAACTATTGAAGAAATCACATCAAGTTTTCAGGTTATATGTAGCTTCTTTACATTAGGTTAGGTAACGTCAAGTCAGGCTTTGGGGCATGTCATAGTCAATAACAACTCGTGGATATTTTTTCACTGGAAGATTCTTAGAAGAGGAATATACTTGGAGCTGAATTCACATAAAAGCAAAATTTAAATAGAAACAGAATTCCCTTATAAATCTCACAGAAGAGGTTATCAACATATATAATCCCAATCAGAGTAACGTTCCCCATTTTCTTCTACACTGTTTAAAGTTTTCCTTGATAAAAAAAGTCCTCTCATCTGCTGAGTATCTACCAACTGCCAGGAATAGTAAGGACACTCAAGGTAGATCTGAAAAGTGAGTAGTAATAGAACAGACAAAACGTAAAGGAAGAGAATGCAGTAAATTATTCCACATCTGACCACGGTTTTACAGCAAGCGCCACAAAACCCTGACAATTTTATGGATGCCACTGGATTTGTTTTTCTTCCTCATAACGAAAACAAAACACGATCGTAATCTTTATTTTTACAGAGCGAAATTATCCAACGTATTGAATTAATGTTGTTTTGAGTATCATGATAAGCAAACCCATTATTTTGTAAAAGATTATCAGTTTTTTTTTATATTCGTGTGTGTGTGTGTGTGTGTGTGTGTGTGTGTGTGTGTGTGTGTGTGTGTGTGTGTGTGTGTGTGTGTGTGTGTGTGTGTGTGTGTGTGTTTATTCACATTCTAACTTAATACATTTACATTATCTATTTACTCATCTTTATCCTTTATTAAGTTTCTTTACATTTTTTTCTATTAATTTCTAACAGCTTAAACAATATCAACAACATTGGAGATATCACAAAAACTATAAAAAAAAAAAAAAAAAACGCAATATTCTGTAGCAGCCTCTGTCCTCTGTCAGTCTCGTTTTGTGGTCAGAGTTACACAAGAACACCACCAAAAATTGAGGCAACAGGATATTGCTGGACAGAAACACGACGTGGAAGGAGAGACGAAGGACGCTGAAACAAGACGCCAGAGAGAGAGAGAGAGAGAGAGAGAGAGAGAGAGAGAGAGAGAGAGAGAGAGAGAGAGAGAGAGAGAGAGAGAGAGAGTATATCTGGGTTTAGGAGAGTGCTTATCCAGACTAAAACTATGAAGGAAGTAGGGTACCATTAATCAACCCTATTACAACGTTCTTATTCTTTTTTATGTGGGAGGAAGGACAACGACCAAGGACAATAGAAGTAGAGGAGGAGAGCGATGCCAGCCACAAGATAGTAAGAAACGATCGTCAAAAAAATTAAGGATATGAATCTTGAAACCGCCAATTTGGAAGAGGGGGAAAATAAAGAAGCAGTCATGGAGTTCGAGATTTAGATACCTATATTGACGCTGAGGAAAACGGAGAATACGAGTTTAATTTCTTTTTTTTTTTAATACTATGTGGGCTTTTCACGGGAATTTATGAACTAAAGGGGATACTTTTTGTAGTACCTCCTATCTCAAAGCCCACCCGCTAGGAAACCGTTGCCCCGAGTGAGGAAGCCCAACTCGGACCGTGGACAGGATTCAAACCCGTGCGCTTGGAGATCCCTCGGACCCCAAAGCGCGCATGGTTCCACTGTACCGCGGCGGTCCCTTGATTGATAATGCTACGGATATATGCAATCAGAGAGACTGTAATGAAAAAAAAAATGTTCAGAAAATTACAAATGAGAGGAAAGATTGGCTGCCATTGATAGGATTACAGAGGCGAAAAAAGATGTTGAGATGGGGTACGAGAAATAAAAATAATGTAAAAATAAAAAACGTTAAGGAAGTAAACTAGAATTTAATAAAAGAACAAAGGAGCAAAGGAACATCGGATAAAAGGGTTTAAGATACTAAAATGTGTAGGAAATCAAAGGATGAGAGCAAGATATCAAGAAAGGAACAAGATAACCCACACATTCGACATAGCTTTTCTTAGACAGACAGAAGACATCAAAAAAAGGGACAAGGATACAGTCATACCATACTACAAGTGAAAATACTATATAAAAAAAAGTAGAGAATAACAAAAAATGAAAAAGAGGAGTAAGATGAAATACGAAACGGTGAAAGAGAAAAGGGAGGTAACCGAGGACAAGATGCTACAAAAGGCGCCAAGGACATTAAGGAAGCAGTGCAGGATATCCAGAGAGGCAGACTGGATGTAGAATGAGGTGTTGACGTGATGGATGGATAGATGACACTCCTTGGGACCCCAGAGAGATCGACGGGGCTGCTTACGTATGTATAGCGTGTGTGTGTGTGTGTGTGTGTGTGTGTGTGTGTGTGTGTGTGTGTGTGTGTGTGTGTGTGTGTGTGTGTGTGTGTGTGTGTGTGTGTGTGAATATAGTATTTTCAACTTATGGCAGGAGGAGGAGGAGGAGGAGGAGGAGGAGGAGGAGGAGGAGGAGGAGGAGGAGGAGGAGGAGGAGTAATGAAAACGACGACGACAAAATGATGACGACAACAATGATTACAAACAACGACTGTGATAACAACAACAACAACAACAACAACAACAATGACCATAATAATGAATACCATGACTAAAAGGAAGCCAAGTCGAGAGAGAGAGAGAGAGAGAGAGAGAGAGAGAGAGAGAGAGAGAGAGAGAGAGAGAGACAGGAAGTAATAAAAAGCAATGAAAGGAGAGAGCGACAGGAAGCGTGGAAATCCTGTAAATGACTAGCAACAACAACAACAACAACAACAACAACAACAACAACAACAACAACAACAACAACAACAACAACAACAACAACAACAACAATAACAATTATAATACCATCAATGACAACAGAAAAAAATAAAGTAAAATTTGAGGGAATAATGATAATATAAATACACGATACATATGGGAGAACCGATGTGTGTGTGTGTGTGTGTGTGTGTGTGTGTGTGTGTGTGTGTGTGTGTGTGTGTGTGTGTGTGTGTGTGTGTGTGTGTGTGTGTGTGTGTGTGTGCAAGTGTGTGTCTCAAAATCTCTCTCTCTCTCTCTCTCTCTCTCTCTCTCTCTCTCTCTCTCTCTCTCTCTCTCTCTCTGTCACGCGCGTGCAATATGTGGCTGTCTGTGAGGTTTGCATCCTGAACCTTTTATTGTCTTCACAGCGTCTGAAGGGAAGAAAGGAGGAATGGGGTGAAGGAGGGAGGGAAGGAAGGAAAGAGAAAGGACAGGAAAAAGTGAAGGAATGCTTACAGAGGTCGGGAGTGGTAAGGAGGAAGGACAGACGAAACAGAAGAAAGGGATGACTGAAGAAAGGATAAGAGAAAGTGGAAGGAAGGAAGGAAGGAAGGAAGGAAAGAAAGAAGGGAGAGGGGAAGGAACGGAAAAAGGAAAGAAGGAATGGAAAAAAATGGAAGAAATGTAGGAATTGAGAGAGAGAGAGAGAGAGAGAGAGAGAGAGAGAGAGAGAGAGAGAGAGAGAGAGAGAGAGAGAGAGAGAGAGAGAGAGAGAAGAAGCGAGGAGGAGAGGAAGGGGAAATCAAATGCCAACAAAAAGATGAATAAGGAAGGAGGATGAAGAGTGGAAAGAGTGATACGGGATGATGAAGAAAGTAAGGAGAGAAGAAGAGGAGGAGGAGGAGGAGGAGGAGGAGGAGGAGGAGGAGGAGGAGGAGGAGGAGGAGGAGGAGGAGGAGGAGGAGGAGGAGGAGGAGGAGGAGGATCAATCAGAAGGAAAGAAAACATAGACGGGTGCTACAGACAACTATTGTTCTGAGCTTCTCTTTACCAGTCACTCTTTTCATGAGCTCCGAGACACGTCCTTCTTCATTATTACCATCATCCTCATCATCATCAGTAGTAGTAGTAGTAGTAGTAGTAGTAGTAGTAGTAGTAGTAGTAGTAGTAGTAGTAGTAGTGAGCGTTATCATCATGGCGATAACTACTTCATCATTATCATTATCTTCATCACTATCATCCTTTCAATATTCTCTCTCTCTCTCTCTCTCTCTCTCTCTCTCTCTCTCTCTCTCTCTCTCTCTCTCTCTCTCTCTCATTTTCTTTCTGTCATTTCCTTTCTTACTTTGGCCTTACGAAAGCCAAAGGAGGAGGAGGAGGAGGAGGAGGAGGAGGAGGAGGAGGAGGAGGAGGAGGAGGAGGAGGAGAATTCTGAAGATACAAACAACAAGAGCAAAACAGAAATTGAGAAGGTAAAGTTGAGAACGAAAACATGAAGTGACCAACATAGTATCTTCCTCTTCCTCTTCCTCTTCCTCTTCCTCTTTCCCCTCCTCCTCCTCCTCTTCTCTGGCTCCCTCCTCCTCCTCCTCCTCCTCCTTCACTAACTCCCTTACTCTTCTTTACTTATCCCTCCCACTTCTTCTGCCTAATTTCCTGCTTCTTCTCTCCCTTCCTCTCTCCATTTACTTCTATTCTTAGCTTTTACTATCTTTTACGCCCTTTTCCTGCATTCCTCCTTCCTCTCCTCCATTTTTCTTGGATTTCGTCAATCCATTTCCATTTTTCACACGTTCTCTCTCTTTCATCTTACATTCTTTACACTATTTCTTCTTTTATTGTCTCTTTTCTACCATTCTTTTCGAGTCATTTTTTTTTCTCAGCCTCCATTTACTGTCACCTCCATTCTCACATTCATTTCGGCCCCTTTGAGACATTTCTATTTTTCGTACCTAGTCCCTTGAAGCAATTACCCTTTTATCCTTTGATGCACTAACACGCTCAAATCCTTACTGCCTTACTAAGCCAATCCGTCACCTCTTATCTCTCCGACTTCTCTTTCTATTCCTCTTCCTCCTCCTCCTTCGCCTCCTCCTCTTCTTCGTCTTACTCTCCGTTCTCATTCTCTTCATTCATCCTTTCAGTTCATCGTCATTCTCCTCATCAGACTGTGTGTGTGTGTGTGTGTGTGTGTGTGTGTGTGTGTGTGTGTGTGTGTGTGTGTGTGTGTGTGTGTGTGTGTGTGTGTGTGTGTGTGTTCTGATTTTATTCTCATCTCTTAATTCTGTCCTTAAACATTTGTCGTGTGTTGCGCCTCTCTCTCTCTCTCTCTCTCTCTCTCTCTCTCTCTCTCTCTCTCTCTCTCTCTCTCTCTCTCTCGTCAGTTCAGTCAGTTCGGGAGCATCTTCGCACTCATTACCTCCATCTTCCTCTCCCTCTCTCCTCCACACTCTCCCTCCCTCCCTTCCTCCCTCTCTCTCCTCGTTACGAACCACTTTCCTCCACCTTAATTTCGCTCTTTCTCCTCCTCCTCCTCCACCTCCTCCACCTTCTCCTCCTCCTCCTCCTCCATCTCTCCTTTTACTTTCAACATACTACATGTCACCTTTACCTCCACGTCACATCTCACCAGTTCCTCCTCCTCCTCCTCCTCCTCCTCCTCCTCCTCCAGACGCCCACATCAACCGCCGCCCACGCCGCACTAATTGTATCCTTCCTTGATATGTTTGTGCGTGTATTTGTTGGTTAATTTAAGGAGCTGCTGGAGAACAGGAGGAGGAGGAGGAGGAGGAGGAGGAGGAGGAGGAGGAGGAGGAGGAGGTTTAAAAATACGAAAATTATTTGTGAAATTGAAAAGGAGATAAGAAAGAGGAATGAAAGAAAAAGTGGAAGCACTCAAATGAAAAAAAAATAATTAATAAATTTATGTATAGCAAATAGCTCACCTCCCTCCCACATAGGTCAGAGAGAGAGAGAGAGAGAGAGAGAGAGAGAGAGAGAGAGAGAGAGAGAGAGAGAGAGAGAGAGAGAGAGAGAGAGTCAATACTTTCACCCACCTGCCGTCCGAACATTTCACTCTCCCCACACTCTCCCCTCCTCCCTCTCTCTCTCTCTCTCCCTCTCTCACTAAGTCCTGACACCACTGAACACCGACATCCCTTTAATAGCCCACATGTCCTCCTCTCCTCTCGTCCTCCCGTCCTCCTGTTCTCCCGTCCTCGTACCCTTACTATTGCCTCCTCGTTCTCTCAGCCTTGTCCTCTTTCTCTTCTTGCATCATCGTCATTCCATTTTCGTCCTCTTACTCTCATCATTCCACCCTCGTTCTCACATTCCTATCTTCGAATCCTAGTTTTCTATTCCATTTCTGTTTTTTTTTTTTTTCTCGAGGTTTTCTTATCGTTCTTCTATTTTCGTTCTTGTATTCCTGTCCTTGTCCTAGCAGTGTCGTCATTTCTAATTCCTTATTCTTCCTTCGTCTATCTAGTTCTGTCTTTCTTTCCTCCCTTATTCAAACCATGTGTCAGTTTTATCTGTTTGTCTACACTTAGTTAATGTTTCTTATCATCTTTTCGCTTAATACTTCTCTTTCTCTTTCTCCTCCTCTTCTTTCTTGCCTTGTTTACTTTGTTTACTTGTCCTTAATCATCATCTACTCCCAATCACTGCTCGCTTGTTTTCTACGCCAATCTATTTCTATCTCTTCCTTCTGTCCTTTCCTATCTATCTCCTATGGCCCTTCTCAACTTTATCAATCCCCTATATTTACTAAAATAATCATTCTCCCTTGCTTCACCAATTAATAGATTTACTTCCGAAACTCCCATTCTCTCGTGTACTCGTAAACTTTGTCCTTGTTTACATCTTAGCTCCTAGCAGTATCAAACAATTATCATTTATCATTTCAGACTCTCGCAAGAAAGATTTTTAAGGGGCATACGGAGAAGAGGTCTGTTCCTAATGGGTGTTTTGTCGTAGAGAATACTGGTTAAGCTTCCTGTTAAAATAATCTAAATTTTGCCTCTACTAATACTACATCTGCAGGCTCTCATATTAGTGTTTTGTAGTAGAGAATCCTCGTTAAGCTTCCTGTTGAACTAATCTAAATTTTGCCTTTATTAGTATTTAATCTGCAATGTTAAACGCTTTAGGTCTTCAAAGCTCATATATAAAACAGGTTTACTTTTCATGGCGGTTTTGTCAGTGCAGTTTTAGTTACACTCCTTGATCACCCTCATCACTCCTCATCTCACCACCCAAATAAATTTCAGTGAGACAATTTAAAAGACGCAGACACCTTTGACGATAGAGACATTTTTCTGTGTTTTGGCGGAGCATATCCCTAGTTAACCTAAAAAACACACAAAAACACTAAACAAACAACTGAATTCTCTTAAATCCCTCTGAAAATAGCCGAAGGAGACGCAGACACGTTTGAGGATACGACCATTCTCCTGCTTCTGGTGGTGAAGATTCCTAATTACACTCTAAAATCATTAAAAAAAAAACCCATCCTTGAACAACTTATTAAATTACACGAAATCCCTGAAGAGTAATTAATTAGGACACCAAGACGTTTCAGTATACACAGCACAGGCGCCACGTTCCATGCCTCAGTCACCTATCGCCTCTGCAAGCTACTTCTCTCTCCCTTTCTGCCCCGACATCTTTGTTCCCCGTCCTCCTCCACACACTGCGACCTGAGTCAGCCTGAGTACTGCCTCTCTGTCTCAGTATTTCACTCCCATTCACTCCTTTGAGCTAATTGATTTCTCTCGCCCATAAGCACTTTCCCGGAGTACGAATTAATAATGACGGTGACAGATGGTGGTGATGGTGGACGGTGGTGTTGGTGGTGGTGGTGACGGTAAAGGAAGGCAGACGTTGTTAGTATAGTACAAAGAAGAGAAGGGATAGGGGATGAAGAAGAAGAACAACAACAACAACAACAACAACAACAACAACAACAACAACAGGAGGAGGAGGAGGAGGAGGAGGAGGAGGAGGAGGAGGAGGAGGAGGAGGAGGAGGAGGAGGAGGAGGAGGAGGAGGAGGAGGAGGAGGAGGAGGAGGAGGAGGAGGAGGAGGAGGAGGAGGAAAAGGAAAAGAAAAGAAAAGGAAAAGAAGAAGAAAAGAAGAAAAACGAAAAACGAAGGAGAAGAAAAACAAACAAACAGACAAAGAAACAAAGAAAGAAAGAAAGAAAGAAAGAAAGAAAGGCAAAGAAGGGAGGAGGAGGAGGAGGAGGAGGAGGAGGAGGAGGAGGAGGAGGAGGAGGAGGAGGAGGAGGAGGAGGAGGACAAGAGGGAGGAGGAGGAGGAGGAAGAGGAGGAGAACAGGGAGGAGGAGGAGGAGGAGGAGGAGGAGGAGGAGGAGGAGGAGGAGGAGGAGGAGGAGGAGGAGGAGGAGGAGGAGGAGGAGGAGGAGGAAAAGGAGGAGGAAGAGGAAAAGGAGGGAGAAGAGGAATGGGCAGGTAAAGCATTAGTCTCTTTGATGATGCTAATGTTATTGTTGTTGATGTTATTGATGTTGATGTTATTGATGTTGTTGTTGTTGTTGTTGTTGTTGTTGTTGATAGTGGTGGTAGTGATGAAAGAAGAGGAGTAGGAGAAGGAGGGACAAAAGGGAGAGGAAGACGATGATTTACTAGTCTTTTTTTCTTCTATTTTTTTTGTGCCCAGTGAGTGATGGTGGTAGTCACGAGAAAGGCGGGAGAGAAAACGAGTCATAGCACTCAAGATTGTCAGAGGCGGCGGCGGCGGCGGCAGCGGTAGTGGTGGTGGGTGGTGGTGGTATGGATTACAACACTAGTGGTGGTGATAAGACATAGGAAAGGAAGAAACGAGAAGAAGTAAATTATGAAATGGTGATGGAAATGTTAGTTGAGGAGGAGGAGGAGGAGGAGAAGAAGAGCGCAAAATCCCTCACAGTATTTACAAAGTTTTTTCTGGGCGGTGTGAATCGACCCTCGGGCGTTCTCACCATTACGACGCCACCTAATGACAGAGCCGGCCAGGAACTGCACCCCGTCACGCGTGCTTGCGAGAAACCGAAGAAAACGTACGAAAAATGCGAAAATAAAAGATAACAAGACCGGAAGGCAGGAAGAAGAAAAATATGGGTAAGAAGGAAGAAAGAAGAAAGGAAGGAAAGAAGGAAGGAAGGA
>NC_059297.1:22871689-22894189 GCF_017591435.1 Portunus trituberculatus
AAAGAGGAAATGTTTGAATGTGGAGAAAATTAGGAACGGAGAGAGAGAGAGAGAGAGAGAGAGAGAGAGAGAGAGAGAGAGAGAGAGAGAGAGAGAGAGAGAGAGAGAGAGAGAGAGAGAGAGAGAGAGGAGGGGGATGCGGAAGGGAAAGGAGATAAAGTGAGATAAGAGGAAACTGTTACTTGAAACGTTTCCGTGGGCGTGGAAGACGATGGGTCACAGGTCACAGCGAAAAGAGGTCACCAGGTCACGAGGTCACTGCAAGGTCACTTTTAAGGTTTTAGTGTCACTGTTCTGAGTCACGAGGGACTTATAGGGACTCACTACAGCGTCACCTTCATCATATCGTCATTTCATTATGTCACCATACTGCTGACTTCAAGACTACAGTGTTATTTAGCCAGATCACAACGTCATTATTTATACTATCGCCCCACTAAGTTATCATATTGCCACTTCATCAAGTCGATATGTTATCAGTTCACCAGTTCACCATACTATCATTTCACTCAGATCACTATACAGTACAATCATTTCGCCAAATCACTATACTGCCATTTCACTATTATACCTTCACCAGGTCACCGCACTTTACTAGGTCACTATTCTGTCACTTCAGGCCACTATGCTCTCACTTCACAACTTAGTGAAAAAACGACCCCCACAAGAGCCAGACATGACATCACCAAGTCTTTCAAGTCAAGTTCGCAGGTCAGTAATTCAGATTCCAGCTCACTAGGCCGCCTTGCTCTAGGTCGGTCACCAGGTAAGCGGAAGGCGGTCACGGGCACTGGGTCCGGTCATTAAGCGGAGTCATTAGGTCCCAGGTGTTGCCGAGGACGCCTTGCACCAGATCCCCCAGTCATCAGGTCATTTGTAAACACTTCCTCCATTGCTATCAACACTTTGCTGTCCTACTAAACTGCCTATTTACTTATCATCTTAATAGTCTATCTAACAACCAGCCTTTGTGTGTTTCCAATCTTCCTATCTCCAAGCCATCCTACTAACCTATCTGTCTACGTGACTAAACTATTACATCTACTATTAGCATTATACTCCCAACCTGTCTAGATTTATATTCATACTACCTGTTAACACTCTAATCTATGTACCACTCTTCATTCCTCGTAAATCTGCCAACTATCAACTTATTTCACTTGAAAACCATCAGTATCACTATTAGTATTTCTACCTCACATTGTACATATCTAAATGCTAACAGTTTTCTTGCCTACACGCCAGCCTTAAAATGATAATGATATAAAAAAAAAGATAAGAAGAACGAAAGACTACAATGAAGATAATAAAGTGGCAACCTTGAAATATTAAGAGAGGAAAAATGAAGAGGAAGAAAGATAAAAGACGATAAAATGATGATGATAATGATGATGACGATGACGATAATGATAATGACGATGATGATACACAAGAACAAAAACAAAAACAAAACAAATGAGGATTAAGATGTTTGGGATGATGATGATGATGATGATGATGATGATGATGATGATGATGATGAGAATAATGGAAAACAACAGCAACAAAAACATCACCACCACCACCACCACCACCACCAACAACAACAACAACAACAACAACAACAACAACAACGACAAGAGCAGAAATAGTACGTTCAAGTTTCTTACCTTTAAACTGAATAGTAATTATGTGCATTTGCGTGTTTAGACATGTATAGTTATGTATGTATGCAGGCATGTATGTACGGAGGTATGTATGGTGCATGCATGTATATATGTATGTATGTATGTATGTATGTATGTATGTATGTATGTATGTGTGTGTGTGTGTGTGTGTGTGTGTGTGTGTGTGTGTGTGTGTGTGTGTGTGTGTGTGTGTGTGTGTGTGTGTGTGTGTGTGTGTGTGTGTGTGTGTGTGTGTGTGTGTGTGTGTGCATGAACATAAATTTGTCTGTTAGCATCACTACAAGTTATAAAAAACAACTTCAAAAGGGAGCACTGAAATAGACAGATCAATTATATTCCAACACACACACACACACACACACACACACACACACACACACACACACACACACACACACACACACTGCAGTCAGCGATTCTTTAGTCTGATAGATCACGTTTCCCAAAGGTCACGAGAGAGAGAGAGAGAGAGAGAGAGAGAGAGAGAGAGAGAGAGAGAGAGAGAGAGAGAGAGAGAGAGAGAGAGAGAGAGAGAGAGAGAGAGAGAGAGAGAGAGAGAGAGAGAGAGAGAGAGAGAGAGAGAGAGAGAGAGAGAGACGATTTTGACGTAAAAAGTCACACATATACATGTTTTAGGAGAAAGAAGTGTATGGAGAGTATACATATTACACATGGAAATTTTTAAAAAGTAAAGGAGAAATGTATGAAGAGATCTAAGTAAAGAAATACAGGCCAAAGGGATGACAAGACCTAAGAAAATACACATTCCAAATAACACACCACCGATTGAAAATAAATCATTAAATAAAATAAATAAAATAGCTATGAATTAATTAAAGAAGAGTGTAACATTTAGTAAGACTCCCTTCCATATGTAACGATAAAAAGATAGAAGTTCGTGTCTTTAAATCATAAAATTTTGACGTGAAAAGCTTAATGTGAAGATCATATCTATAATTCTCTAATACATTCTTTTCATTTTTTTTTTTTTTTTTTTGCTCGCTTACTTTCCCTAATTTAAGAGTGACCATCAAAACAATTCCAGAATTCAAACTAACCAATCACATGACAAACTCACTCATCCAAATCTCCTGTAATTACTTAGTATTTTTCTTCTTCTAGTAAAAAACAACGAGGCAAGCAGAGGACAGCAAATAAGTTCATTTTACATTTTACAGATTTAAAATGAAAGCTGAAGGGTAAAAAAGTGTTCGGCAATGATTCACAGATTTCAGAAATGGAAGATAATAATGAAACGTGAAAGATAATAATCTACACGTATCTTCACACAATACATCACAAATTAAAAAAAAAATAAGAAAGAGACAAATAGCACATACACACGAGTCATAAGAAAACAAGGATCTTTATTTTCCTCAGGTTTCTAATGAACAACAAAAAATATGAAAAAAAAAACAGAAGATATTACACGCCAAAAATAAGAGACAAGAGCTAATAAACAAGTGATGAGGTATAAACGAATCACAGAAAAATTACTGACTACATGTCACGGATGAAAAATAAATGAAAGAGCAAAGGTGACAGGTGACAAGTAAAGCGTCACAGTTTCCACATGTTAGAGGTCAGAAATGAGAGAGTAAAGGTGACGTGACAGACAGGAAGGTGAGGTGAAAGGCAACAGAGGATGGCAACAGACAGCAGGGGTCGGTACTCACAGCCTCCATCTCGAAGAAGTCATGATCGAGTTTGGTTCCTTCCACGCCGCCAATCTTCTCGTTCATAAACTGGAAATAGAAAACGAGCGGTCATCAGTCATCTCCTTGGGCACTTCGAGAGAGAGAGAGAGAGAGAGAGAGAGAGAGAGAGAGAGAGAGAGAGAGAGAGAGAGAGAGAGAGAGAGAGAGAGAGAGAGAGAGAGAGAGAGAGAGAGAGAGAGAGAGAGAGAGAGAGAGAGAGAGAGAGAGAGAGAAATAACGATTATAAAGAAAAAGAAAGAAGAGAAAGAAAAAAACTGAAATATTGATAGACAGACAAACAGACAGGTGGGCAAGCAGACGGACAGACGGACGGAAATAATGTTTTTTTTTTCTTATTTACACCATGTGGGCTTTTCACGGGAATTTCTGGACTAAAGGGGTTACTTTTTGTGGTACCTCCTATCTCAAAGCCCACCTGCTAGGAAGCCGTTGCCCCGAGTGAGGAAGCCCAACCTACACTCGGACCGTGGAAAGGATTCGAACCCGTGCACTTGGAGACCCCTCGGACCCCAAAGCACGCATGGTTCCACTGTACCACGGCGGCCCCAGTTATGTAAGATTATCAATAATTCAAAGAGAGAGAGAGAGAGAGAGAGAGAGAGAGAGAGAGAGAGAGAGAGAGAGAGAGAGAGAGAGAGAGAGAGAGAGAGAGAGAGAGAGAGAGAGAGAGAGAGAGAGAGAGAGAGAGAGAGAGAGAGAGAGAGAGAGAGAGAGAGAGAGAGAGAGAGAGAGAGAGAGAGAGAGAGAGAGAGAGAGAGAGAGAGGCCATGTGTAAGACTACTCATAATTCAGAGTACAAGAAAATAGGCCATGTAATCCCAGACTCAACATGGAAAATAGGAGAGACTCAGCAGAGAGAGAGAGAGAGAGAGAGAGAGAGAGAGAGAGAGAGAGAGAGAGAGAGAGAGAGAGAGAGAGAGAGAGAGAGAGAGAGAGAGAGAGAGAGAGAGAGAGAGAGGCTGTATCAGAGCCCTTGGAAACAGTGGTGGTCTAGGAAACTTAGATTTACTTTTAACTTCTAAACCAGAGTACAGTTATCTTTGTTGTCGTTCCTGATGTTGTTTTTATGTAAGAAAGTCTCTGGCAACGTCTACAGAAAGGCTTAAAGCATATCCACTAAAAAAAAAAACACAGCGTTAGCGCAGAAAAGTTGACAGAATTAATTTGAGCTTCCAGACAACGGCACAATTATCAGTTTTATTTACCATTATCATTTTTATATTTCCTTTTTTTTTTCAGGGAAAATCTGGCAAGAGTAACAAAAAGGCTTAGAGAATGCCTACTTAGCACTCACACAATTTAAAAAAAAAAACAGCTAAAAAATAATTATCGACATCAAGAAAAAGTTATTTCATCACAGCACACGGAAGAATAATTGGGGTAAAAAAAAAAAAAAAAGATAGTGAGAGACGTAGACATATAAAACTAAACAGTTATTCAGCAACGTGACAGTTCATTTTGCAAGTTTTTTTTTTCGATAATTTACAGAATTACTTGATGCCATAATACAGTTTAAAATGTCTGTACCGCACATTTTCTGGTCCTGTTTCTCCTAAACGAGCTGTAATAGAATGAAACCTTGCTGGTAACGATAACTGGCCGGTGTTCTGGAAGTTAAAGATAATTCTAGTGAGTTTTCCCAGCCAACACTGTTTCTGAAGGGAAAGGGAAAGTGCGTCTAGACTGGTCAAGACGTTTACATGGGACTGGTCACGCAACAGAGAGAGAGAGAGAGAGAGAGAGAGAGAGAGAGAGAGAGAGAGAGAGAGAGAGAGAGAGAGAGAGAGAGAGAGAGAGAGAGAGAGAGAGAGAGAGAGAGAGAGAGAGAGAGAGAGAGAGAGAGAGAGAGAGAGAGAGAGAGAGAGAGAGAGAGAGACTTTTCCAATTTCGCCCATAACCCACATCTTGCCGTTCTCCCTTTCCTACCCAAGAAAAGATCATAAAAAAAGCATAAAGTTAACAAAGCAATCAGAAATAACGTGATGTGATATGTAAACAAAACACACACACACACACACACACACACACACACACACACACACACACACACACACACACACACTATATTGATCTCGTTGTTGTCAGCTTGAATAAGTCAGGGGTTCTGGGGCCATCAAGGTGGCGTACCCTCGGGAGTACTCTGGGAATCTTTAGGGAGCAACACACTCGTCAGATTACTGCGCAGGAAACCACTGTCTGGGAAGGACCATGGACGTGTGTGTGTGTGTGTGTGTGTGTGTGTGTGTGTGTGTGTGTGTGTGTGTGTGTGTGTGTGTGTGTGTGTGTGTGTTTGGCAGTGAGCCATGAGACTTTCACCTTTTCCACCGAGGGTCGATGTAAATGGAATGTGTGTGTGTGTGTGTGTGTGTGTGTGTGTGTGTGTGTGTGTGTGTGTGTGTGTGTGTGTGTGTGTGTGTGTGTGTGTGTGTGTGTGTGTGTGTGAAACTCGCCACAAAGGTAAAAAAAAATAAATAAATAAGCGAGAAGGAAAAAATAGTTGGTGGTAATTTCTAAACACCGGTCTCCACTGCGTCTTGCACGTGCTTCATCAGGAAAGAAGTGTGTCGGCGCATGGCTGGTAGCGCCACCCTTCTCAGGCCTCGGCATGGCGAGTAGTATAGCGTA
Source organism: Portunus trituberculatus (assembly GCF_017591435.1). Taxonomy (NCBI): domain Eukaryota; kingdom Metazoa; phylum Arthropoda; class Malacostraca; order Decapoda; family Portunidae; genus Portunus; species Portunus trituberculatus. Next base: position 22,877,700 of record NC_059297.1, read on the forward strand.
ACCAGCTCTCTTCTCCAGCACCTTAACGCTCCCAATCAAGTGTCCTCTAACACATCGATGGAGGGAGGTGAGTATTTTCTGAGGAGCTTAGATAAGTTTAGGTTAATTAGTCATGTGTTTAGCTTTTATTCCCACTTTATAGTATTGCGCATCAAGGAAACATCTCAGCTGTCACGATGATCAACTGATACATAGACAGACACTGAGACTTTCAGAAGGAAGTGATGAGGAAGCTTGCTGGCCTTCGAACCGTATCGATGACTGAGAGGATATCTATCTGATTTCTTCCTTGACGGACTGACGGAGAACACCGTCATCATGCGTCACCTTGTCATTCCACAGTGACTCGGCGATCATCTCTCTCTCTCTCTCTGACACTGATTGAATGATTTAGTGGAAGAGAAAACCTTGAACTGCAGGAAGAAAACTTATCAAAACAAAAGTTACAAACACACACAAAAAAATGTCAAGTTGACTGATTGACTGAGAAAGAAGCAAACTTAAGTTACAAAGGACAAACTGCCAAAAAAGATAATAAGATAAAAAATAATGCACACCGCTACCTGACAGACTGAATAACTGACAGAAAAGAGATAAAAAATACATCACAAAAAAACTGACTAAGCAAAAATCAAACACACAAATTGACAGACAAACAAATACACTCAGAAAGCCCCAAGAAAGACACAAATAACTTACTGCATGACTAATACACAAAGCACGCCAGACAACCGCATACACACACACACACACACACACACACACACACACACACACACACACACACACCTCTCTCTCTCTCTCTCTCTCTCTCTCTCTCTCTCTCTCTCTCTCTCTCTCTCTCTCTCTCTCTCCAGCCTGTTTAAGTGCCAGACCGATCGACACACCGTCAAGGAACATGACTAACCACCTTCTTACAAGACAGGCTGGAGGGAACCTTTCCTAAGATTCTATTTTCAACCAGTCAATGATTTTCTGCTCTCCTTCCCTGATGTCTCTCTCTCTCTCTCTCTCTCTCTCTCTCTCTCTCTCTCTCTCTCTCTCTCTCTCTCTCTCTCTCCCCTCGTCTCCTCCTGCAGATACTAATGTGGTTATGCAGATGTGATAAGAACAGGCTTTGATGTGGGAGGGAGAAGAGATGCGCGAGAGTGAGAGTGGAAGAGAGAGGAGGAAGGAGGAGAGGAGGGACATGGAGGGAAGATGGAGGGAAGATGGAGAAAAGAGCAAAGAATGGCAAAGAAAAGGCCAACGTGAAGCCGTGGCTTGGATATTTGATGAGAGAGAGAGAGAGAGAGAGAGAGAGAGAGAGAGAGAGAGAGAGAGAGAGAGAGAGAGAGAGAGAGAGAGAGAGATTTTCAGTGTCTCTACTGTAACACACGCCGCGTTCGTATTTGTGTCACTCAATCCACCAGCTTGTCTTTGCATGTAATAGGTGGATCAGTGTGTCATAATTCTCCTTAACTAGTCGAAGTGGAAATAAAGATCAACGCTATAGACTGTTTTGTTACTTGTACCCTCTTTAATCTTTTCACTGATAGATTTTTTTTTTTTTTTTTTGTAATTATTGTTCTACTTGTTGCTTTACTAAATAATTCTCTAGCCTTGAAGAAATTACGCACCACTAGTTTCTTTCATTTCTTTCTTTCTGTGCTTGCAAACATTATTTTTCCCACGCTGTTCTAAATGTTAATAGGTGAGCATAGCAGTATAAAGTTAAGCACAGGCACCGTCAAGAACATTCCCTCTCAGTTTTCATATTACATTCCCACTATCATTCGTCTTAGAATTCGTCAAGTACTATTACACATGCAAAAAAGTTTAGCTTTCAGGTTCGTATGTTTGATTTAACCTTGATGTTTTCAGTTAAGGCTCATAAGGTTCTTTTAAATTTTCATACTTCAATAGGATTCATAAAGTTTCCTTAATTAAACATTGAAGCTCCTAGTGAAGTTGATAAGTCAGCATAAACCTTTACATTTTCAAATAAGATTCAATTTTGTCAAACCTTCACAGTTTAAGCTAAGGTTCATAATTTTCTATTAAACACTCATACTTCCAGCTAAGATTCATAAAGTTCTGTTATACCTCCACAATTTCAGCTTTCAGATTCATAAAATTACTAAAAGCTTCACACTTCCATCTTTGTTGCACATAAAGTCCTCCCAAACCTCCATACACTCACCACAAAAATTGTTGAATTCCTCCAAACCTTTATGCTTATCTGAGGTTCATTGAGTTCACACAAACCCTCCAACTCCCGAGTTTGAGGTTCATCGAAGTTCTCTCAAATTTTCAGGCGTCCAATTTTGGGATTCATAAAGTTCCTACAAACCTTCTCGCCTCCTGCCTTAAGATTTTTAAAGTCCTGGCACTCTTTTCCACTTCCTAGTCTGAGATTCATAAAGCCCTTTCTAACTTTCATACTTCAGATCATACAGTTCATATAGTTTTTCCAAACCTTCGTGCTTCTAAGACTATATATCATAAAATCCTTGCAAATTTTATATTTCAAATTCTAAATTTTACTTAAATCTTCACAATTTCAAGGATATATATTGTAAAACCTTAAAGTCTACTAGAACATTTATTTTTCCAAGCCTGACTTTCATACAGTCTCAAACCTTCACGCTTTTGGTGTTACCAGTCTCCCTCGTGCCAAAGATTCATGAAGTCACAGTACATCCTCACGCCTCCAACTGGTGCCATCAGCTGGAGGGAAGGGGATGCCACCTGACGCTGCCCTGTATCTACATCGCCTTCGCAGCGCCTCCAGTAGTGAGAGAATATTACCTAAACTACACACGTAACCTTTCCAACACCTGTGGCGTCTCTGCCCTTCCCCTGCCCCTGTCCCTTCCCTGCTTATATCGCAGCAGCTGGGTCGAAAGGAACCCCGAGTTGTCAAGTAACATGGGAACAAAAGGAAATGATATAAACTTCCGTGAGATAATCTCTTACTTTGTCTACAGCGGTCTTCTTTAACAAAGAGCGATCCAGCGGTTACAAACTCTGGTGGGAAGAGTTGTAAGGTAAGGGGGAGGCATCAATACTTCGTCTGGCACTAGGTGGCGTCAATTCCTCAAAATATTATTCTAAAGCCTATATGTTATGAGTGAAGAATGACTGCTAATGACAGTATGGCACCCGTTATTCAAGTAAAGCTAGACGATACTTAGATACTTTACAGTTTCACCTAAATGATTACTGACTCATTTTGGTGCGAGCGAAGCCTTGGAGAATCAGACTTCAGACTTCACCAGGAATGTTTAGTTTAAGGAGGATCCATAATAGTCAATGTTGACCAAGCAACACCGCAACACTAACTCCTTAGAAAGCGTTATCCAGGCGGTGGGGACTAGGACGCTTAACGATGTAAAATATGAAGTCCTTCAGGATATTTTTCCAATTTAAGAAGGCCTCAAGGATAATTTTGAGCTTCATAAACCTGACGTCCTTAAGAACATACTATATATCACAGGATATTCTTATAATACACTCGGTCCTTGTGATAGTTATTTCTAGAAGTGAACTGGAAATCCTTAAAGATATTCATACTCGTATACCGCAGGATATTCATATAGTGCAGTAAATCCCTAGGCATAATTCTACATTACGTAAGCCTGAAATTCCTAAGAAAATTTAGATACAGCACATTTATATAAAGCACCAAATCCTTGAGAGAAACCAGTATAACTTACATCTTCCCCCTACCTCCAGTCTTTCATGGCTACATTATACATAAAATTAAGTACTTAGGACGTTTAATATTAACAATAAGTCTCACAAAGTCAGTGCAGTAATGACTGTACTGCTGCCGGTTATAATTCTCAATATATTGCCTTTAATGGCCACCTTACTACACCCCGGAGGATATCTTAAGTAATATGTAACTTTATGTAATTCCGTGGATTCTAACATTACGTACTGAATAATTTCGTGTTATTTCTAAGTCTGAAGCATTATTCTCCTGCCAGTGTAAAATTAGCTTCTTTTCTTTTCTTTTCTTTGTACAATCCTCCTTCACATGTACACAATAAAATATAAAAGCATAAAAAAAACTATATGAACGATTGGCAGTGGTTACCTTCTACATTTCTTTAACTCTTTTCATCAGTCTCCTTTTGGCTTCAGCTCATATAGAACTGTCCATATAGAACTGCTACACTAGACTACTCTCCCTCACGGACTTCTCTTACAAGAATCTTCTCATAATCAATCCCCATTCTTTTTCTAATTCTCTCGTTTGTTTCCAGCCATGTACACACCTGCAGATCTACCGACGTTTCTCTTTTTTCCACACCGTAACATAATAACACACTGCTGACCATCTAGTAATTCCACGCCAGTCCATACTAACACAATTTCAACTCTTGGCGCCGTCGCTTGGGTTGGTCGTAGTGGTGTTCCTCTGACTCACAGCTGTGGGGGTTTGGTTGGCATCATGAGAGCAGATGAAAAAAAACATGAAAAAAAAAAGCCAGACCACATCGATTTTGGCAATTTAATTCTGGCTTTTCTCTGGATTACTTTCCAAAATGAGAAGCTTTAATAAAAAAACTTCATGGGTAACTGTGATTGTCTGCTTAGATTCCAGAGACAGATGAAAGGCTAATGACCGGAGCATATCGATTTTGGCATGTGTAATTGTTTTTTTTTTTTTTTTCTCTCTGGCCCACCTTTCGAAAACACAAGCTTTTAAAATACATCTCAGGTAGACTATGATTGCTCGCCAAGAATCATGAAAGGCGATGAAAACTTAAGCCCGGAGGAACATATTCGGTTTGGTAATTTGGTTTTCTCTTGTTTCGCTTACCTTCCTAACTCGACTTCCCTTAACCTTTTCAATACTGGAACATATTTTTACCTCGAGATTTGTGCACGATTAGACCATTTTAATGACATTAGGATGGGTCTATGGAGGTCAGAAGACTAATGGCCACAGTCTTCACTATTTTAATCCCCAACATAAGTTTCTGAAGCTGTATAAAATCACCAAATAGTAAGTAGAGTGAATATGGAAACGCGTCATGGTACACAAGGGGTTAAAAATACTTCTACCGTGGCTATGATAGTGTTTAACATCATGAGAGCAGAGAGAAAGCAAAGGAGCATAGAAAAGCAAAGGGAGCATGTGTATTTTGGTAACTTCTATTTGGTTTTCTCTTGCTTACCTTCCTAAACCGCTGTAGTGGATTATTTCTCTCTCTCTCTCTCTCTCTCTCTCTCTCTCTCTCTCTCTCCCGAGGATCAACGCGGACGCACGTTTCTATAACCTTGCTTTCAGTACTAATAACAGATTGAAGACTCTTTGCCAACAGGAAAACGTCGAGTTTCTTAACATGTGGAATGACTTCTATAATGAACACAAATTATTTCACAGAGATGGGCTCCACCTAAATGCAGTGGGAGCAGCCAGGATGGGGAGATTAATTCATGATAAAGTTTGTCTCCACAGATCAAAAAACGTGCAGGTGGCAGAAGGAACTTCAGCGTCGTAAGTTCATCTTCAGATTCAGGCAAGATCAGAGCTTGCTATTTCAATGCCCGTAGTTTACGAAATAAATTTAATGAGCTCCAAGCTCTTATACATCAAGAAAACTATGACATCATCGGCATCACAGAAACTTGGATTAATACAACACACAGAGATTACCTCGCAGAATACTCACTTGATGGCTATAACATTTTTAGTAGCGAAAGATCTCACCGTACAGGGGGCGGTGTAATGTTTTACGTTAAAAGTAATCTTCGTGCTCGTGTGATGCCAACTTCAACCATTGCAAACATAGATGTCAATTTCATTCATATAGAAAATAAATCCCGAAGAATATCATTAGGTCTCGTCTATCGTCCTCCAGCCCAGTCACCGCCACAGACGAACAATTGTATGAACAAATCGCGGACATTTGCTGCGTAAACAATTGCATAATTATGGGAGATTTTAACCTTCCAGTCACAAGGTGGGGCGAACCACTGACAGCTCACGCTGGCCAGCAGCTGTATAATAGCATGCTTGAAAGCTCCCTCCACCAACACATCAAGCATCCGACAAGAGGAAACAATATCCTTGATATCGTTCTAACAAATGATGAGAATACTATTGAAAATGTGGAAATTGGACCAGAATTCAGTTCCAGCGATCATCGCACCTTAAAATTCACCATAAATTTTGACAAAGGAAAAGTGAATGAAAGTAAAGAAAAAGTGCCAGACTATCGGCGTGCAAACTACACAAGACTCCGTATGCAGCTTGCATCCATTGACTGGAATATACTGCTGGAAACACCAGATGTAGATAAGACATGGGAGGTGTTTGCTGAAAAGATAAATGATACAGCTAAGATGTGTATACCACTAAGAAACAGAAGGAAAATACTAAACACCAAACCGAAATGGTGGAATAATGAAATTAAAAGCTGTCTTCTAGCAAAGAAAGAAGCATACAACAAATACAAATTAACACAGCATAATAATGATAAATTAGAGCATGACAGATTGCGTAGAAAAGCAAAAAAGTTGATAAAAAGCAGCAAAAAATCTGTAGAAGCTCAGATCGCAAACTCCTGTAAAACCAACCCAAAGGAATTTCACAGTTATGTAAAATCCAAAAGAGTCTTAGCCTCAACAATTGGTCCACTCATAACAGAAAACGGAAACCAAATAGATAACGAAGCTGAAATGGCAAACGTCCTAAATAGATTCTTCTCAACAGTCTTCACGACTGAAGATGTCCAAAATAGTCTGCCCATGCCAGAGCCTCAGGCACAAGGCAAAACACTGCCTGACTTCATAGTTACAGAAAATGAAATCCTCACAGTCATGAACAGCATGAACGTAAACAAAACGCCTGGACCAGACAAGATATCACCCAGGCTTCTCAAAGAAGCGAAAAATGAGCTCGTGAAACCACTCACGATTATATTCAATAAAACTTTACAAGCAGGAAAGTCCCCAGGAGTGGAAGCTAGCAAATGTCACGCCCATTTTCAAGAAAGGAAATAAATCACTCCCAGCTAATTACAGACCAATCAGCCTTACTTCAGTAGTGTGCAAGCTGATGGAAACGATAATCAGAGATAAGATTGTCAAATTTTTAGAAGAAAATAAGATCATGAAGGATTCACAACATGGTTTCAGAAACAAGAGATCCTGCTTAACAAACCTACTAGACTTCTTTTATGAAGTTTTTAACTCGTATGACGAGACAAAAGCAGTGGATGTTATTTATCTTGATTTCCAGAAAGCTTTCGACACTGTCCCTCACAAGAGGCTAATCAGCAAAGTAAAAGCTCACGGCATAGCTGGAAATACCCTGAAATGGCTGGAAGACTGGCTCTCTGACAGAAAGCAACGAGTTGTTATAAATGGAAAAGAATCAGAGTGGCACAATGTGAAAAGTGGTGTTCCTCAAGGCTCTGTATTAGGACCAGTTCTTTTCATTGTTTATATTAATGATATTGATGAAGGAATCACTTGTAAAATAAGCAAATTCGCGGACGACACCAAAATAATGAGCAAAGTTACATCAACGTCACAATGGCAAGAACTACAGTGTGACTTAAATAAACTGACACGCTGGGCAGAAAAATGGCAAATGAAATTCAATATAGAAAAGTGTAAAGTCTTACACATTGGAAGTAACAATGTACAAGCAAAATACGTAATGAGTAATGTACCTCTGGAAAGTGCTGAGAATGAAAAAGATCTTGGTGTTGTGGTGTCTAAAGATCTCAAGCCGAGCAAACACTGCACAGAAGCAGTAAAGAATGCAAATAAATTAGTTGGGTTCATTGGAAGAACCTTTGAATTTAAATCAGAAAAAGTTATCCTTACTTTATATAACTCATTGGTGCGTCCTCAGCTTGAATACTGTGTGCAGTTCTGGTCACCATATTACAGAAAAGACATTGAAAAACTGGAAAGGATCCAGCGTAGAGTGACCAAGATGATTCCGAGATTGAGAAACAAGCCGTATGAGGAACGACTGGAAGCATTAAATTTATTCAGCTTAACAAAGCGCAGGATAAGAGGAGACCTAATCGAAGTTTTCAAAATTTTTCAGGGATACAACAACCTTGATGTCAATAAATATTTTACTATTGATCATTCCACCATAACAAGGAATAATGGATTTAAAATTACACCAAAACGCTTTAAAACCCACGAGGCAAAGCACTTTTTCTTTAATAGAATAGTTAACATTTGGAATAAGCTTCCTTCTGAAATAGTAAACAGTACTTCCATTGCATCATTCAAAAACAAAATTGATAAATATTTAAAGAATAACCCCAACAAGCTCTCTTCTTGTCTGAATAATTAAACATGATACTATATTAACTTTCTTATAGATAGATATGTAGAGTTCACCGTAGGGTGAATAATAGAATCTCCTTTCATCCTTTCCTGTGAAAATTCCATGTCAGTTTTTTCCATACTGCATGGTACTTTTCCAAGCTATTTTCCATGCCAGCGAAAGCTGGAGGGAGTGGTGGGTGGGGAGGAGCCTTCTCCTGTACTGTCCTGTCTCTCTTATCTGTAGCCAGTTAGAAGTAGTTACCAAACAGCCTCGAAAGGACCAACAGGTCTGTTGCTGTTTGGCTTTCCTTTGTATTCCTTTGTATTCCTATTATTATCACCCTCATCGATTACTATTATTATCACTGGTCAATAACGGAGATTCACACCTACTCCTCCCAATTCTCTTTTTCCTCTCCTCCTATCATGTTTCTCGCCACTGACTCCTCCTTTCCTTCCCTTCCTTCTCTTCCCTCGTCCGTGGGCAGAACTTCTTCAATTGGTCCAAGCTGTGAATTTATTGGTAAACTTCCTCTATCTTCTCTTTCAAATGGGAGAGCAGAAGGCCGCGCACTTTTTGTTTTAGACTTTAGCGAGTTCATATACGCCCCAAGGTGAAAACTGAAGACTAACTTACGACACCTCCTTGCTTTATCTCGTCTCTGATTAGTGCTGGCTTTACATTACTGCAGTGGATTACGAGGGCCTTATCTTTTTTATTCTTTATTTTTCCGTGGATTGCTCGACACGTCATTGGAGTATATTTTGAAGCACTTCTATGGCAAGACTCCACTTTTTTTTTTCCAATGTTCTAGTCGAAGTCGGATTGTTTTTTTTTTTTACGTTTTTTTTTTTTATGGTTCTAGAGACAGATTAACATTCTTGGAAACCCGGTTAGTCATCTCTGTGGCTTTTGAAAACAATCGTGGTAATAAAGCAGTGTTTTAAAATAAGTGTCTTCGAGTGAGTCTTAGATGTTTTTATTCTGTGTTTATATTTGCCGGAGTCGTTTGCTTCCTATTATTCATCTGGTTATTTCTAATGGAATGTTTTTAGTTTGTATTTCCAGTCTCTCTCTCTCTCTCTCTCTCTCTCTCTCTCTCTCTCTCTCTCTCTCTCTCTCTCTCTCTCTCTGGCTTTCACTCTTGGTTTTTATTTGTGTCATATTTTTTTTTTTTCTTGTTGGTTCTAATGCAGTGCTTCTAGTTTGTATCTTTCATTTCCTTGTCTCCTTTTGCTTCTCTTCCTTCTTATCATCACTATTATCATCATTATGTATATTCTGCTCCTTGTCACTAATTTCATCTTCATATTGAATTTCACTTTTCTTTTCAGAAGACAAAAGTCACTTCCACGTTTCATGTTCATTTGTTTGTTCTCTCTCTCTCTCTCTCTCTCTCTCTCTCTCTCTCTCTCTCTCTCTCTCTCTCTCTCTCTCTCTCTTTATCTATCTATCTATCTATCTATCTATATTTCTATCTATCTATCTATCTATCTATCTATCTATCTACATAACCTATCTGTCTATTTATTCATCTATTCAATCTATTTATCTATTCTATCTATCTATCTATCTCTGTCTCACGACCCACGCCACACACCTCATCACGTTACCTGCCTCAGCCACGTGCAGGGGGAATGGCTGCCGCGGGTGCAATCTGACTTGAGTCGACAAGATGAAATATTACACGCACTCACGCCCTGCCTGCTCCTCGCACCGTCACACCACCCTCGTCTTACGAATCCATCCCGGCTCCTTTCCATCTCATCTCCAGAGACTCTCCAGGCAGCCATTTTCCTACTAGTAATTTATCTTTTGTTCTTTTACATCTGAGCACTTGTCATTTGTTTAAAGGCTTGTAAATGTCCTGCCTAAACAAGAAATGGGAACGACATGATTACCTGTCTCATTTAGCGTCAGAGCAACAGGTGTTATGAGCCCTGTAATAGGTATGCATATTGCTTCTCGTGTGGGCGTGAGTTATTACAACATACGGGGAATTATAACCAGGAGCGCTAATTAATTTCCTCAGTTTGGTATTGGGATAATACTCCCTCTGTGTTGGTTCCCACGGCTACACCACGCACCTCCCACCTGTGGCGCTCACCGACCCAGACTCCGCGACACCTGGCTCCCTCACTGGCTAGCAGGTGGCATGGGAGGAATACACTTTTCTCCCATAACGGCCGTGGAGACTCGATACAAGGCGACACTACCTATACTTTACAAATGGTTCAGACGTGCCTGGTACTGATACACCCAGCTATCGACGTGGCCAGGTCCGGGGGAAATGTCATTTATATTACGAATCTTCTCTTTTTACAAGTCCAGCCGACCCACACGCAAGGCACATAACGCGGATCACACAAGGGCACGCGGCTCATTCCAAGTTGTACGGCCGCGATAAAAGGCCAACGGGACTTCACATGGAACTGAGGATGCTATTCCAAACCTGTACCCGTTTCTAAGAGGGCTTTCCGAGTGCAGGTCACCATGTTTCCTGAGGTGTACAGTTTCCCACAGCAGTAGTGTCACGAGCAAGATACTTTAAACGAAGCCAAAAACAGCATCTGACAACAACAACTACCGACATATCCCTGGGTCCTCTTGGTCTCAGCGGAGGTCAACACACAAAACAATTCATCGATTGGTATATTACTTTTTATTCAATTTATACACATTTATAGACTTTGAATTCACTGGACCTTATGACACTACTGCTTAGGGCGACAGTAAGAGGAACGAGGTCCTACCAATATCCACAGACCTGAGCTTTCCTGTAGCCTTGGGGACGCACATTCTTCAGATTACCGACTGCAGCCAATAGCAAGTGCGTTCCCTCAGTGCAAATTAAAAGATCCGTTTCGGCTGCTGTACTGGTCTAAGCCACTCCAATACTGGCATCTTGATGTGGAAAAGCCAAGTATAGAAGTAAATTAAGCAAAAGAACTTCACTATGTCTTTGCACTGATCGCCACGTGGTAAAACTCAACTATTCTTTCAAGTTATGAAAGTCGATGTGATACTCCTATCCTTGTCTTTTTTTTATTTTCTCCCGTAATGATAAGCAAACAACATATCTAACTGTAAACCAGGATAGCAAACAACATACGTAGCTGTGAATCACAAGAACACCACCTTCCCGCGACCCAACGCATCATATATATCCATTACTGCGAAGGGTGTAATCTTTAGACGTGTTTTCGTATCCTCACCACAACTTAGGTCCAGCCAATGTTCTCTTCCTTTCCTGACTCCCAAAGCTCTCGTATTCCCTGAGTAAGTTGGGGTTAGTGGCTGGTGTAACGCAAACACGAAATCTAAACAAGCTCATATTATTTCCCTTTTCATCTAAATGTATAAGACAAAACACACACACACACTCTCTCTCTCTCTCTCTCTCTCTCTCTCTCTCTCTCTCTCTCTCTCTCTCTCAATAGAAAAACGTAAAGAAAGTATTTTGTATCTCTTCGTCTTTTTTCCTTGTCTGACCTAGAAAATGTGTGTGTGTGTGTGTGTGTGTGTGTGTGTGTGTGTGTGTGTGTGTGTGTGTGTGTGTGTGTGTGTGTGTGTGTGTGTGTGTGTGTGTGTGTGTGTGTGTGTGTGTGTGTGTGTGTGTGTGTGTGTGTGTGTGTGTGTGTGTGTGTGTGTGTGTGTACGGTTGTTCTCTTGTTCCTGGTCTGGACGAGGGGCAGTGAAGTGAGGAGGTTGGGGGAGGTGAGGAGGTGGAGGAGTTTTAATAGGGTTGCGGGGATTTGAGTTCCTCCTCCTCCTCCTCCTCCTCCTCCTCCTCCTCCTCCTCTGCCAGCCTGGACCCCCACCTCTCGCAAGGTGTTGTTCCAGCAAAGTGAGCCCCCAGAGAGCGAGAGAGCGAGAGAGAGAGAGAGAGAGAGAGAGAGAGAGAGAGAGAGAGAGAGAGAGAGAGAGAGAGAGAGAGAGAGAGAGAGAGAGAGAGAGAGAGAGACCGTGGAAAACAAAACACAACATGGAACGGAAGACTGAGCCAAACACACACACACACACACACACACACACACACACACACACACACACACACACACACACACACACACCTCATGATCTGCCTCCTACGTCTCTCTGTCTTACCTCTCCCCCCATTCATTCTTATCCTCCTCCTCCTCCTCCTCCTCCTCCTCCTCCTCCTCCTCCTCCTCCTCCTCCTCCTCCTCCTCCTCCTCCTCCTTCTCCTCCTCCTCCTTCAGATGTCTGCGTCGGACACCTTATGGTCGAGATTTCTTATTATACGCCTGCAACTGCGAGCTTATTCCCCTCGTGTGCAATATTGTTAGCAAAGAAACCCTCGTGTGTGTGTGTGTGTGTGTGTGTGTGTGTGTGTGTGTGTGTGTGTGTGTGTGTGTGTGTGTGTGTGTGTGTGTGTGTGTGTGTGTGTGTGTGTGTGTGTGTGTGTGTGTGTGAAGCAAGATGAAGTGAAAAGTCTAGTTATTATTTATTTTATTTTATTTTTATCTATTTTTTTTTTTTTTTTTTTTTTTGCATTATTATCATGGTCACTGTATTCACTTAGTAAGCTTTTCTATCTACGCACTCCTCAGTTTGCTCTAGGTAGACGATCAGCTGACGAATGCAAAGGATAAATAAGGGGTATAATAGTGTGCTAGTCAGATCAGGAGTTTTTCAACAAGAATACAGACGAAAATGAAAACGTTCCTACGAGTTCAACACATTCACGCTCTATACCTTATCACTTACAGGCAATAAGAAAGAGAAAAATAGCAATATATGTTTTAACGTCCTCTTGACTACAGTCCTTATAAAGTTAGTGATAAAGGCTACAATTAGGGAACAAATAAGCTGCTACAGTTCTTAATTCTCTCCCTAGTGCCATAAATTGTGATGGTACATAGCCCCATATTTTGAACAAACTTAGTGCTCTCGACAGGACAGTTTTCAAAGGCCACTGAAATTATTAGCCAGGTTGTCATGAGTGTTTTCGCCATATCGTCGTTACATTATGACTAGAATCGTGAAAATACTCTTGAAAACCATAATTTAAAACTAATTAAGATAAGGTGCCGAGACATTTGGTATGCGGACAGACTCTAACATGGCAGACTGAGGCGTCCGGGAGAGCACAGTTTGCCTTCCAGGTTCCCCAGGTACCCATTTATCGACCGGCCCGCCAGGAGGCAAGCAGAGATGCTGCAGAGGGACGGCCCGTGCGCCTGGACGACGAGAGTGCGGGGTTATCCGAGGTTGCTAACATCTCAGGGAGCTTTTATTTTATTTTTATTATTTTTTTTATTTTTTTATTTATTTATTTATTTTTTTTTTTTACTACCATAAAAAGTGCCTTCCTTACTCGAGAAAAAATAAATATAGAAACGGGGAGTGTGGTGCGGGGCAGACTTAAAAGTTCGATCCTCTCTGATAGATTTTTCGACTGTTAAAACAAACTATTTAATGTTATATTTTCATCTGGGTCAATTTTGTAGTTATTTTTTTTTTCTCTCATAAATTTCTTGACGGGCCACGTACCTGACAGTTTCCTCAACGCTAACTGGTCTTGTTGTGTGAGTCTCGTGTCCTTATTCATGTCTAATACTTCCTAAACGTTTCGGTGTCTAATCTCGAGAGTTCTGAATGGTCTGTAGTGGAAGTTATTAAAGTTTTCAAAGGTGTTTTTTTCTGATTGTAGTGATGGCTTAACAAGGATTATATGTCATCAAAGTGAAAAGCATCTATAATAACCATTAATCATTGTTGTGGCTTTTGAAAATAATCCTAATGAGAGAACAATGAGTTTAAGAATAAAGGCCGGTGATGATCTGAACCTGTATGATAGTTTTGTTTACGATCTATAAAATAATTCATGTCTCAACTTTTACTGACCAACCACACGTGAATCTCTCTCTCTCTCTCTCTCTCTCTCTCTCTCTCTCTCTCTCTCTCTCTCTCTCTCCATCATGATTTTTATTAGAGGAAAAGACAAGATTATTTTTTGTATCGAGGAAACTAACTAAATACACAGAACAATGGTGATATTTCTATAGTCGTCATCAGAAGTCAAGGAACTTTCTCCATTAAGTCCCATTGTGCTCTACGGTCTCTCTCAACTTGCTGCGATCTATTGACATTCCTGACAAAACCTTACAAATGTATTCCTGGAGGATGAGAGGACTTCAGATTGAGGAAAACGCAGTAGAGGGAAGTAAGGAAGAGATACAGTACAGGGAAGTGTGGAAGGTTTCAAAATATCTTTCAAATTTTATATAATCCTTTTCAGGCTATATCTACTCTTTAAGAACTGACAACTTCAAAGGACCTTTTATTCTATTTTCATTCCAATTATTTTTTTCCTCGTCCCATGCCAGAACGGGTCTCACATAAAACAAATAATAAATAAACAAATCGCTGCCTGAAGACCAAGACTATATTTGGCAACATATTCACACTCAACGTACTTGCTTCAGACAAGTCAAGTTAGTCAGAAGTTGAGTAACGCCCACACTAACAACTTCCACTGTACTTCACGTGTTCCCTCAATCACCACAAGTCTTCTGAGCTACTTACTCTAACAAAACCTGATTTGCTCATCATACCAGACGAATTTGAGATGAAAGAGAACGCTATATGAGAAGGAACCAGATTTCTGAACATGCCTAAACAACTCTTGATAAGTAAATGAGGACTCTTACACTATCACACTTCCATTTCAGTACACAGATTCCCAGAAGAGTAATTAATATCACGACGTACAGTGAATACCATACCATTTAAACCGAATGCAAAATAATTAATAAAAAAAGCAAAAAAAATATAATAAAGAAATAAATAAATAAACGAGTTATCCACAGCTATCCGTTCTCGTTGCACCGCGGAAGTTACGTAGCTCTGACTCGCCTTTTTCCTGCTCTTCCCGCAAACAAAGAAGTGAACCCCCACCGCCGCCACTGAGGAAATAGCGCGCCTCTGATGGTATACGAACCTAGAATCAACTTTTCTTTTGATGTGGGGTTCACTCTTTAAAATTCCGCGCGCCTCATTATGGACTAAAGAGCTGCCCGATATTAAGAGCCCCGCGTAGACCAAGACCTGGGGATGCGAGAGGTGGGGGCCCTGAGTTGTATGATACTGAAATCTTGTATTTATGGCCTGGTAGAGAGCGGGAGACGTTACTCTCTTAAGGTATAACTCACATTTTTCTATTTTCCTACTCACATGTTTTTATTTTGACCACCTTCTATTAGATATTTCAATTCAATACTTCTCTCTCGTTCTAATTCTTTTATTGCATTTTTTATACATTTCTTATTAATATTTTTTCTATTTTCCCCGAATTAAAGACAGAAATATAAACATAGCGGATAAATAGATGGATAGATGGATAAATCGATAAGATAAACAGATAAATGGATAGAGAGATAGATACATGGAGAATAGATGAGTATATAAACAGATAGCATATAATACACTGACCACACCTATTAATCCTTCTTATCACTCAAAAGAGGTCAAATCAAGACGTGGATAACCTTTCTTCCTTCCTTCTTCTTCGCTCCTTCCTCTTCTCCTTCCCTTCCATTCTTCACCAAATCCTTCTTAAAGCTCCTTGTTTCTTTTTTTTTTTTTTCTTCGCTTCTACCAATCTACATTTGTTCCTTCCTTTCCTTCCTTCTTTCCTTACTATCCTATTAACTTCCTTTAATGTTTTCACTTCCTTTCTTTTTCTACCTCTTTCTTCCTTTACTTCATCCCTCTCTTAACTACCTATCTTCTTTCCCTCGTATCTTCGTTCCTTTCTTCCTTATCCACCTCCATCTTACGTCCTTACACACTTTCTTCTAATCTAAATACTATGCACTCCTTCCTCCCTTCTCTACTCCTTTACATTATCAATCCCTTCATTCCTTCGCCTCGACCCTTCCTGCAACTCCCTCCCAATCCTGCTGCTATATAGCCGACACGCCCACCATTCTAATAAGCGCAAGTAAATAAGAACACTTCCCACTCCAATGATTTTTTAGACCAGTTCGTTAGTGTGTCTTAATCAGGGTCTTTCAAGGGGCTGGTGTGTGTGTGCGTGTGTGTGTGTGTGTGTGTGTGTCAGTGTTGTGGGAAAACTTGGTGGCGAGGATGTGAAAGGAAGATGAATTGATGAATAATAATACCGAGTGACTGACTGACTGACTGACTGACTGACTGACTGACTGAC
>NC_059297.1:22896689-22906689 GCF_017591435.1 Portunus trituberculatus
CACACACACACACACACACTCTCTCTCTCTCTCTCTCTCTCTCTCTCTCTCTCTCTCTCTCTCTCTCTCTCTCTCTCTCTCTCTCTCTCTCTCTCTCTCTCAATCAATCAATCAATCAAACAGTACATATAAGATCACTTCACTCATAAGATGCGAGTAAATTGACGGGAGCAAATCAATAAGGTTATTCATGCAACAATTATTCTCTTATCGAAAAGGAGTATTGGCTACCTGGAAGCAGACAAAGAAACTGATAGATAGATAGACAGACAGACAGACAGACAGACAGACAGACAGACAGACAGACAGACAGAAAGAAAGAAAGAAAGAAAGAAAGAAAGAAAGAAAGAAAGAAAGAAAGAAAGAAAGAAAGGAGGGAAGGAGAGAAAGAAAGACAAATGTAAGAAAAAGACTGACAGAGATTGACAAATAAACGGAAGAACATAAATACATACATTAAAAAAAGCAAGACACACACACACACACACAGGTTAAGTTAGGTGAGAGAGAGAGAGAGAGAGAGAGAGAGAGAGAGAGAGAGAGAGAGAGAGAGAGAGAGAGAGAGAGAGAGAGAGAGAGAGAGAGAGAGAGCATAAGGGTGTACGGTCTGAGCGAGGCAGCAGACGCACCAATACGGATGTCGAAAGACCGCCTAACCTTTTCTATTCCCCGATTTTCAACCATTTTTTAGAGGCAGCCATCAGTGAGTTATTTCATACCTTTGTTTTACAGCCCTGAGCCTCACCACGCTAGTCAATGAAAGCAGAAAAATGTGACAAAGCTAAGAGAGAGAGAGAGAGAGAGAGAGAGAGAGAGAGAGAGAGAGAGAGAGAGAGAGAGCTACAGGCGCCGAAAGACGTAGTTGGATATGTAAATGTAGGAATAGAAAATACTTACATAAAGATAGGCAGACTTACACAGACAGACAGACAGACAGACAGGTAGATGGATAAAGAGAAGGATAGATAGATAGATAGATTAATACAGATAGAATAAAAGAAAAGACAGAGAGACAGACAGACAGACAGGTAGATGGATAAAGAGAAGAATAGATATAGATGAATACAGATAGAATAAAAGGAAAGACAGAGAGACAGACAGACAGAAAGGTAGATGGATAAAGAGAAGAATAGATAGATAGATAGATGAATACAGATAGAATAAAAGGAAAGAGGTAGAAAGAAGGAAAAAAGGACGGGCAAATAAAAGAAACACAAACATAAAGGAGGGAAAAAGGAAGCAAAAGATACAAAGAAAGAAACAAACTACGAAAGAAAGAAAGAAAGAAAGAAAGAAAGAAAGAAGGGAAAGAAAAGGTGAAAAATAATCCGACAGACAGATAGAGATGATATATCGACAGATGGATAAATAATATTGAAAAGAAACAAAAAATAATAGAAATCTTCAAGCAAGCAAGCAAACAAGCAACCAAGAAAAGCAAAGAATTAAAACAAATCTACAAATAAATAAACAGAGAGAGAGAGAGAGAGAGAGAGAGAGAGAGAGAGAGAGAGAGAGAGTGGTGGCTGAGGTAACAAAGACTCCTGGGTGCTGCACAAAACGCCAAGCTGACAACACAAAGCACAGTGAAGCCATACCAAGATACAAGTGACGCAACGAGGCACTGGTGACACACACACACACACACACACACACACACACACACACACACACACACACACACACACACACACACACACACACATACGTCACTGCTGGCCAACTGACGATGATGGTGACGTAGCGGTGGCAAGAGAGGAAAATTAGAGTATGTATCTGTAATAGGCGAGGTGTTGAAGTGTGGAAGGAAATGAGTCGTGTTTGTGTCTATTATGACAAGGATTCGAGCGTGTGAACTCTTCGATGAGAGAGAGAGAGAGAGAGAGAGAGAGAGAGAGAGAGAGAGAGAGAGAGAGAGAGAGAGAGAGAGAGAGAGAGAGAGAGAGAGAGAGAGAGAGAGAGAGAGAGAGAGAGAGAGAGAGAGAGAGAGAGAGAGAGAGAGAGAGAGAGTAGGAATGCATATTAATGGAGGAAAAGTTTGTGAAAGATGACAATGTATAAGATGGAAGTAATAAAGTTGGCCTCTGAATGGGAGTGCTGCCCGTCCCCCCTGTCACCCAAAGCCCTTACCTTCCATCCAGACCCTGTCGCTTCCCTCCCTCCCTCCCCACCCACTGTATATGAGGCAAACATTATCCAGAAGGAGGTTGTGGGAAGGACAAGCTGCCACCGCCCCCACCCCAACCCTCCACCGCCTACATTAATCTATATTGCCTGGCTTATCTTGTGTGTTTCTTTCCTGTACGACATTTTCCTGCGTGACACAACGATGCGTGATTCGAAAACATCGTGCTTATTGCATTATACTTTTGCGAAACTATGTAATTCTTTCTTATATTTTCCCTCTCTCTCTTTTATCCACTATATTTTCTCGTGCCTAATTAAGACACGACTGCCAAAGAAACTAATCTAACACACTTATCAATATACTATTTAACTAACTAATCAATTAATAAACTATTCCAAGTACGTATATACATCCCAATAATTGTCACGCAAAGAGCAGCAATAGTATAATTGTTAAAGATATATCCTTATTTAGTATTCCACATTAGTCATCATCATAATCACTATCATAATAATAATAATAATAATAATAATAATAATAATAATAATAATAATAATAATACAGAAATAAATAATTCGAAGCACGATACTTCTATAACTTTACTTTCTTTTTTTTTTTTTTTTCCTTTTCCAGCAGCTTGAAGTCACCGGGGCAACAAAAACGTGTCGCGCTGCCTCACGACTCACTGAGCTTCACTTCTCCAAAGCTTCGTAAAGTTCTCATTTCTAACACTGAAATATTTTAGTGCGCAGCAAAGCCTTCTCATTTCTTTAATAGCGATACTGTTGAACTTTTAATATATGTCTTTTTGTTGCTCTTGTTTTCCTTCTCCTTTCCTTTTTAGAACGAGCAATTTTATCTGCGATTTTTTACGCAAGTTACTGCCAACACTGTAATGATTTCGTGTTGCAATTTTTTTCATTGTATTTCGAGTAACATTTAATATCTTGCTTATAGCATCGCTTTTACACTGAGAACTCTCTCTCTCTCTCTCTCTCTCTCTCTCTCTCTCTCTCTCTCTCTCTCTCTCTCTCTCTCTCTCTCTCTCTCTCTCTCACACACACACACACACACACACACACACACACACACACACACACACACACACAGGTAGCAACAGACATTTTTAAAAACCCACAACATGGTGCCATTTTTACTCCCAGCACGAGCAAAACATTTCAGTTCCCAACATGTAGCAGTTGTATCGCTGGGAACACAGCGGCGCATTTCAGCTTGAAGTGCTCGTCGCCTTGCTTGACAAACACTTGGCGCTTTTGTTAGAGAAAACGAGCGTGCGAGATTGTCTAGCGGGGAAGTGAGCGTGCAGCGAAGCATGTCTGTGATAATGATTGTGTGTGTGTGTGTGTGTGTGTGTGTGTGTGTGTGTGTGTGTGTGTGTGTGTGTGTGTGTGTGTGTGTGTGTGTGTGTGTGTGTGTGTGTGTGTGTGTGTGTGTGTGTGTGATGAAGAGCTACGTACGTGAAAGAAAGGGAAACCATCTTGGGTCAGTATGAGTTTGAGATCTATGTTCTTTGTTTTCCTTATCTACCTTCTTTACGTTCCCAGTTTTCCTTCTTTACATTCTCTGTCTACCTTCCCAATAAGCTCCGGAGAAGGAAAGGCTACTCGCAGTTTCTTGTGTTTGTTTATTTTCTACGTTGTTACGTTTGGACACACTCTAGTAAATTTACAACGCTGAACTTCTAATTACTTGTCCTGTCTTTAGTTCGTAGTATATAGTGTTGTTCCTTCTTTCAACTTTCTCTTCCTCTCTATATAGCTAGGCGGATATATGACAAAAAATGGCCGAATTGTTCACTTTGGGTTAAAAGCATGGCATTTGGCACAAAGTTAGTCTAGACCCTTATGAAGATTTTCAGATATGGGGCCATCATGAATTCTGCCCAGGAAGCGAATGACAGCCATTTTCCAATATGGCCGCCAGTAGAATATTATATGCCCCCTCCCTACGGTTTTTCGAGGACTGTTCCAAAACCAAAAAACAGGGAGCAAAAACCAAACCCACATCCTAAGAAGAATTCATAGGGCTTCTAACAAAAAAAATAACATTGGAAATTGGTCAAAAAATGTGGGACTTATAACGTGTCAAAAGTCAAAATTTTCGTCACAAATCGACTATTTCGTAGGTAACTCAGCTGTAGCTTTTATAACTAGCCCATTTTTCGCCCAAGGCGATTGATATTTGACATGGAGATTAACTTTACATCAGTTTATCTATTTATGAGGTCAATGTCAGGTAAAGGTCATCTTAGGTCATGTCAGGTCAAATTGAAAAATATACGAAATAAATCCAGATTTTAATATCAGAAGTTCAAAATGAATTTTGTGGTCATAAAAATTTTGAACCCCAAAATGCTAGAATTTTGCTCCATTAACCCTATTCAGGCTTAATTGACCCTAAGGGGTACTTGTGGGGGCAAAGTACCCACGACTAATATCTCGGCTCCTCATGAGCTTACGAAGCCCAAATTTTTCGTGGATGTTAGCTAGGTGACCAACTCACCATGACCAGAATATGACTTTCTTAGACACGTGCCTCAAGGCCAAGCTTGGTAAAATATGTCAATTAATCATTTCGATGGTGCTGCGCTTGTGAACATGCTGAAGCCAGTTGTTTGCACAACATTCAATGACTATGCAGACAAAGTCTTCTTGCCTTACATTGAAAAGCAGCTGGAGCGAGCAGACAGGGTGGATATAGTGTGGGACCAGTACCTTGAGAACAGCTTGAAGTCTGAAACCAGAAAGCGCCGCGGAAAGGGGATCAGACGCCGGGTTCAAGGAACAACAACTTACCTGGCAACTGGCAGCAGTTTCTGAGACTTGATGCAAACAAGCAGGAACTGTTCACATTCCTGGCTAGATGCACAATGAAAATGCAGCACCGACCAGATGGAAAGCAGCTTGTTGCCACCCTAGGTGATGGTGTTCTTTGCAATCCACCAGATGAAAGCATCACTGCAGCACTGAGCCCCTGTACTCAGGAAGAAGCCGACACAAGAATGCTGCTGCACACTGCTGATGCTGTCCGACAAGGATGCCAGAAGATTGTCCTGCGTACAGTTGATACCGATGTGGTGGTCCTGTCAGTCGCTGCAGTGCCAAGGCTACACTTAAAGCACCTGTGGATTGCTTTTGGGACTGGCCAGAACTTCAAATACATACCTGCCGACGAAATAGCATCTCGCATTGGTCCTGAAAGAGCCACTGCTCTACCTATGTTCCATGCTTACACAGGGTGTGATGTCGTCTCATCCTTCACCAGAAGAGGGAAGAAGCTAGCATGGCAGACCTGGAATGCCTTTGATGATGTAACAGCCACGTTTGGTCTCCTGTGCGATGCTCCTGGAGAGATAGATGATGAAGCTATGACCATGCTGGAGCACTTCACAGTCTTCCTGTATGACCGCACCAGTGACCTGGACAGCATTGACGAAGTGCGCCAGCATCTCTTCACCAAGCGGGGCATGCCAATGGAATCGCTGCCGCCAACGAGAGCTGCACTGGTGCAGCATGCCAAGAGGGCAGTCTACCAGGCTGGCCACATCTGGGGGCAAGCCTTTACTGCCGCTCCTGCCCTTCCATCTCCAGGAGACTGGGGTTGGACAGAGCCACCAGACTGGAAGCCACTGTGGACTACCCTTCCTGAGGCCAGCATCTCCTCTCGAGAGCTGCTGTGCTGTGGCTGCAGAAAAGGTTGCAGAGGTCACTGCAAGTGCAACAAGGCGGCCTTGAGGTGTACTGCTCTCTGCCAGTGTGGAGGTGACTGTGAAAACTAACAGTGACACTCACT
Source organism: Portunus trituberculatus (assembly GCF_017591435.1). Classification (NCBI taxonomy): domain Eukaryota; kingdom Metazoa; phylum Arthropoda; class Malacostraca; order Decapoda; family Portunidae; genus Portunus; species Portunus trituberculatus. Next base: position 22,902,631 of record NC_059297.1, read on the forward strand.
GGGGCTATCGGCTGAGGCTCGGTGTGTACGGTACTGGACCGTCAGTGTATAGTTTGTGTAGTAATGACATTTTGTACCCCACTCTTTGTGTATTGAGTGTATTGTACGAGTGTATTGTGTACCACTATGTATTACCTACATATAGGGCTCAAGTTCGCGTAACGGTTCAGCTTTGTTTACGTATTTTTGAAGTAGGTTGTCCATATTCAACATATTATTAGGCCTTTCTCAGGGTCAGCAACCGCCTGATGACGGTCGGAGATTGACTCGACCGAGCGATACTATGGTAATAAAACTTACCGAGGACAAAAATCCGAAAAAATATGATGTTTTGGGTAAAAAAGGGGTATTTCCCCTATTTTCGCAAAAATTGTCATTTTAAGGTCAACCAAGGTCATCATAGGTCATCATAGGTCAAATATGTAGTTACCCTCAGAACGTCATAATAAATATCTTATTAATCTGAAAGCATTTAATCCACTTTTAAACACGTTATGCTGACAAAATTACCCTGAATTAGGTTATGTACATTTTACTGGCGGCCATATTGGAAAATGGCTGCCATTCGCCTCCTGGGCAGAGTTCATGATGGCCCCATATCTGAAAATCATCATATAGGCCTAGCCTAACTTTCTGCCAAATGTCATGCTTTTAACCCAAAATGAACAATTTAGTCATATATCCGCCTAGCTATATACAACATAACAGATCCACGTTGTTACAGACTAGACTCTTGAATATTCTATGCCTGATTTAAAATACTAGTAGACTTTCATGTCCTACCCTACTTTAACATATTATAAGATTCCTGACATACTAAAACCTAACCTGAAATAACATAAGATTCGTTTCGTAAAGCAACTTAATCTAACACAATAGTAGAATTTTATGCCGTAACCAATAGAAGATTGCTAACATACTGAAACGTTCGCTTCATAACCTAACCTAACCTTACGTATGCAAGATTCGTTTCCAAACCTAAATTACTAAAAGATTCACAACATAATTTGACATAACATACTAGAAAGGCCATATCCTCACCTAACTTCAGATGTGATAAATCTGCAGGGTAACCTAACACAATAAAAGCTTCATGACGGATCAAATATTCCATTCTACACATTGAGATACTCAGTGCCACCAGCGACAAAACTGAAGAACCATCTCATCTTTACGACACCTCGAGACACGCCACGTCATCGCTCGCCTGTACGAGTATCTGAGGCGGTAAACCTACGTCTCTCTTTGGACCATATATTGAGCACTTCCGCGTCGCACCTCCACTACAGCTAAAGCGTTATAGTTAAAGTCATACGGGTTTTTAAGTGTGTTTCTATGGCTCTGGCGATAGATTAACAAAATTTATACGTGTTTAACATGAGGAACACACTTGAGACACCCGATTAATCATAGAAGTGACCTTTGAAAATTGTAATTGAGAGAGAGTAAAGCATTTCTGTATAAGGAGCCTATAATCTTTTCAGGTAATAGGGCAGCAACACCAGCCTCATCCACTTCTGTCAACGCTACTTCCGCCTTCCTTCGCTTCTCACGGTAAACTTCAACATTGCACAACCTTAAAGCTTTCTGGGTGATAAAGATTTCCGTATCATTGGTGAGATTGTGGAAAAGAGAGTTGTGAAAGAAAACTATGAAGATTGTGATATCCTTAAAACTTCCTGCAAAACAAAGACTTCAGTACTGAGGCGGGGTAAAGAAAAGAAATTTGAAAGAAAAAACAAATATTACATAATGATTTCAAAACTTCCTACATAAGAAAAAGGAATGTCTACATGACTAAGAGATAAATATAAAAGAAAAAGTTAGTGATTTCTATGAAACCTTATTCTTATATAATTTTTTTCTCTCTCATAAGAGGTATTTCCCCAAAAAAAGCCACAGAAATGAGCATCGTGGGTGGTTTTCAAGTTGACGGAGTCGACTCCTTGATACCACGAAAACATTCTTGAAAACCGTAATAACCTCAACTACGTACAGGCCAGCCAGTCCCATCATCCTACTCTTTCACTATTGCCAGTTCCATCATAATACCGTCAAATGCAACATGAATTATTAGTCGAGCTTGCATTGGCCATTTTCCAGCTGACTGTGTAGAATCCTTGACAAATTGTAACTAGAACCATGAAAACACCCACGAAAAAAACGTAACAGCCTCCACTACAGGCAGTTCCCTCATACTAATGTCATAAATCACAGAAACCCTTTATCGAGTTTGCGCTGGTCTTTTCTTTCCAGCTGACGGTGTAAAATATTTGATAAACTATAACTAAATTTTAACTAGAACCACGAAAAAAGTTCATGAAAACCTTAACAGCCTTCGTCACAGCCAGTTTCCTCTTACCAGTGACAAAAACCACAGAAACCATTAATTAATCCAGTTTACATCTTTTTTTTTTTTTTCCGGCAAACTGTGTAGAATCTTTGATAAGTTATAACTACAACCACAAAAACATCTATGACAACCTTATCATTTTTTTACCTTGGGATTTATGTACAATTAGACCATTTTATTGACATTAGAAAGCGTCTATGGAGGTCAGAAGATTAATGGCCAGAGTCTTCACTATTTCAATCCCTTACATAAGTTTCTGAAGCTGTATAAAATCACTAACTAGTAAGCAGAATGAATATGGAAACGCGTCATGGTACTGAAGGGATTAGCAGCCTCCACGATACCACAGTTATACGACAGTCAATACATAGTGGTGACACACTTAAAGCCTAAAACCTGCGTACTGTATGAATTACTGAAACAATGAAATCCCTGTATGAAAAGATAACATCACGGCAGGAAAATGGGCCACCTTAACTGTGTACTACGGTGTGAAATGGTGAGGCGGCAGTAAAATAAAAGAGAGCGTCGTGGAGAGAATGGGAAGTGTGCCTCAGTGGGAATTATTGGATTACTGAAATGTTTGTCTAAAAGATGCTGCCGTAAAGGAAAATGGAGCAGAGGGGCGGTGCCTGTGTGTGCGTGAATAAGGAAAAATGTGTTAGGACGGTGGTGGTGGAGGTGGTGGTGGTGGAGATTCGGAGAACGAAGAAAAGGAAGAAGAAGAAGAAGAAGAAGAAGAAGGAGAATAAGAAGAAGAAGAAGAAGAAGTAGAAGAAAAAGAAGATGATGATGAGGAGGAGGAGGAAGAGGAGGAGGAGAAAAGGGAGGAGGAAGGAGAGAAAGAAGCAAAAGTAATATGGGGCTAAGAAATCAACAGCAAAAATCAAATAAATAAATAAAAGGAGAACAGTTAAAAAGGAAAAAAAAGACATCAAAAGGGGAAACGAAATCTGTATCTCCATCACATTCACATAAAACTAGTTATAGAAATGTTAATGTATATACAAGAAAAAATCACAACAAAAAAGTCTGGGAACATTATTACACCAGACTGAACTGAACGGGAAGGCAGAACACATTAACACTAAAAAAGCAGCTAATAAGAAAGATAATATATATGTAAATACGGTGAGAGAGAGAGAGAGAGAGAGAGAGAGAGAGAGAGAGAGAGAGAGAGAGAGAGAGAGAGAGAGAGAGAGAGAGAGAGAGAGAGAGAGAGAGAGAGAGAGAGAGAGAGAGAGAGAGAGAGAGAGAGAGAGAGAGAGAGAGAGTGTGTGTGTGTGTGTGTGTGTGTGTGTGTGTGTGTGTGTGTGTGTGTGTGTGTGTGTGTGTGTGTGTGTGTTGTGAGGGAGGAGGAAGAGGGAGGAGGGACGGTGAGAGGGTGCCTTGATATGTCTACAAATGAGGGAGAGGAGGAGAGAGGGAAGAGAAGGAAGGAGGAAGGGAGATTGTTATGAAATGTCTACAGAGGCGAGAAAGAGAGAGGAGAGAGAGAGGAGAGGGTGGAGAGGGAGGGAGGTTAAAGTGAAAAGGGAGATTTAAAATAGGTTGACGTAATTTTTCAACCATATTTTGGTGTTAGCTAAGAGGCAGTGTGTTCTGAAGCGGGCGGGGTGGGAAAGGAAAGGGAAGATATCAAATGTGTGTGTGTGTGTGTGTGTGTGTGTGTGTGTGTGTGTGTGTGTGTGTGTGTGTGTGTGTGT
>NC_059297.1:22919189-22921689 GCF_017591435.1 Portunus trituberculatus
TGTTCTTTTTTTTCCTCGTCCTCCTCCTCCTCCTCCTCCTCCTCCTCCTCCTCCTGCAATGGTATAATTTTGTGTCCCTTGAGAGCTAAGTTGTTAAAAAATATAAAGAAGAAAAGTTGTAATAAGAATCTTGGAAGAATCTTTAAAATTTAGGAGCGAAAAGCAAGAATTCTTCAGGCCTTAGTTTGGAGGACGCGCGAGAAACTATAATGAAGATATAGATGAAGATGTTGTTGTTGATGATGATGATGATAGTGATAATAACAATAATAATAATAATAATAATAATAATAATAATAATAATAATAATAATAATAATAATAATAATAATAATGTTAAACCAAGCCAAATTTATCTGTAATTGGAATGAGAGAGAGAGAGAGAGAGAGAGAGAGAGAGAGAGAGAGGGAGGAAATCTCTCTCTCTCTCTCTCTCTCTCTCTCTCTCTCTCTCTCTCTCTCTCTCTCTATTCTTCTACAGTTATAATTCAGTTAAATGGACACTTGTAAACAGCTTCGCACACTACTACTACTACTACTACTACTACTACTACTACTACTACTACTACTTCTCGGGAGCTACATTCTCTTTAAGCGTGGAACACAAAAAGATGGCGGGGGCGGGCGAGCGAATAAAGAGAAGGTGGGGGCGGAAGAGAGGAGGAGTTATCACCATGGTAACGTAACTCAACACTATATTTGTCCCGTCTCGGATTGCTTGTACCCCCTACCTGCTCTCTCTCTCTCTCTCTCTCTCTCTCTCTCTCTCTCTCTCTCTCTCTCTCTCTTAGTGGGAGGTGGTGACGTCACGTACTATACACACACACACACACACACACACACACACACACACACACACACACACACACACACACACACACACACACACACACACCTGTCTGACGTCACCTACCCTTACCTATGCAATCATGTGGCACCTCACTTACCTGATTGGCTTTGTTGAATTGCTTCTTGAGCCCCGCGAAGCCTGAGAACGCCATAGTGGTGGTGGCGGCGGCGGTGACGGTGGTGACGGTGGAAGTTGTAACGCGAGTGCCGGAGATAACTTAACGCCGCCACCTGCAGAGATAAGAGAGATAATTCAAACTAGTATCGTTAGATGGTTATTCTTCTATCACCTAACCCCTTCAGTACCATGCCACGTTTTCATTATTCATTATTCTTACTATTTGGTGATTTTATACACCTTCAGAAACTTATAATGGTATTAATATAGTGAGGACTCTGGCTGCTAATCTCCTGAGCCTCCATAAACTATTCCTAATGTAAAATAGAATCGTCTAATCATACCCAAAACTCATGGTGAAAATGCCTCCAGGTTCTGAAGGATTAATAAATAGTGTTGTTTACACGTAGCCACACTCAGCTTTCAGTTTATGTTCTGAAAAGATTCAATTAACCTTTTGTCTTTTTGTAACTTTGCTATACAGATTAATTACTATTGTTAAGGTGGGGGGTAGTGCTTAAGAGAGAGTGAGTGGTTTGTGGTGTGAGGGAAAAATAGAAGATTCAAAAATATGTCCATTACCCCCAGCTGAGAGAGAGAGAGAGAGAGAGAGAGAGAGAGAGAGAGAGAGAGAGAGAGAGAGAGAGAGAGAGAGAGAGAGAGAGAGTGTGTGTGTGTAGACAGACAGACAACAAGAGGGAGAAGTGAAAGATGAAAAAAGACACGAGGAAGGAGAATTAAAAAAAACACACACACACACAAATGATGGAGGGAAGAGAGGGAGAGAAAGAAAAAAAGTAAGACGAGAGAAGAGGGAGAAAGGAAAAAGTAACGAAACAACGTCTTAAATGCATTACAACACACACACACACACACACACACACACACACACACACACACACACACACACACACACACACACACACACACACACACACACACACACACACACACACAGAAGCAAGCCAAATAACATCCCTCCCACTCCCCCACTTTCCCTCCCTCTCGCAAAGTGCTTCTCTCTCCACCCTTCCTTCCTCCCGCAAATATTTCCTCTTCTACACTTCCCTTCCCCCTCCCTTCCCCTTCCCTTCCCCTTCTCTTCCCTTCTCCCTCACCGCACTAGCTTCCGCGGTCCACTGAGCCAGGACTCCACCGCCACAAGTATTGGAATGGACTCGCCCAATGTTTACCTTAATCAGCTGACTGGGAAGGGAGGAGGCGAGGAGACAGGAAGGGAGGAAAGGATGGATGAATGACAGGATGAAACTGAATGGTAATGGTGGTGGTGATGGTGGTGGAGGTGGAAGTAGTAGTAGTAGTAGTAGTAGTAGTAGCAGTATGTGTCTGTGTGTCGGTTTAAGTGTGTTTGTTTACTCGACAGTCATCATTCAGTGAGTCAGCTAGTGAGTCAGCCAGAAGGTTGAATAATCAGTTATTTGGTTAGCCGGTGGCTCATATATTCATTCATCCATTCAGCGAGTCAGTCAGCTGATTATTCTTTATGTCAATTACTCACTGAATCAGTCAGTCA
>NC_059297.1:22931689-22934189 GCF_017591435.1 Portunus trituberculatus
TGTGTGTGTGTGTGTGTGTGTGTGTGTGTGTGTGTGTGTGTGTGGCCAGGCAAGGTGCTCGCACTCGGCCTCCTGACGGGTGCCAGCCTGCAGTGGACAGCCCCTCTACTCGGCCCCTCGTCTCTACAACCAATCGATCGTGCCTGGCGAGTCGAGTTCCGGCAGATGTACCTACCACGGGCGGCTATGTGGGCCGAAAAGTGAACGTGCAGGCGGGCGAAAAGACGGCGCTTGTGACAGACACCCCCACACCGCTAACACACACACGGAGGAGGAGGGAGAGTGGATTGAGTGAAAGAAATGAAAGAAGACAGAAAAAAAGAAACCTTAGTAACACATCTCCCTCCATGTCTCCCCTTTCCTCCTCCTCCTTCCAACCACAAGCACTACCACCATCACCACCACGGGAGCTAATACCACCCCACACCGCCCCCTGATCACCTGCTCCCTTCCGCCTCCCTGTCACCTCACCTGTGCCCTTCAGGAAAATTAATCACCTGTCCTGTCGTTCCCCTACCCTTACCAGCGAGTCCCCAAAGCTCAGGTGTGTATAGGTGGTGCGAGAAATGATCATTCTGTTTTGGAGAGAGAGAGAGAGAGAGAGAGAGAGAGAGAGAGAGAGAGAGAGAGAGAGAGAGAGAGAGAGAGAGAGAGAGAGAGAGAGAGAGAGAGAGAGAGAGAGAGAGAGAGAGAGAGAGAGAGAGAGAGAGAGAGAGAGAGAGAGAGAGAGAGAGAGAACCCTTCTATATACATCGACAGGTTTCCTTGCCACAGGGCGGTTTGCAAAGTTAATCACGATCACCAATCTACTTTTTTCCCTTCCTCCCTTCCTTCATCATCCATTTCCCTTCAACAAATTACGGTGTTCCTTCCTTTTTTTTCTCTCTCTCACTCTCTCATTCTCCTTCCTCCTGGTTCTGTCTGCTTCCTCCTACCGCCAATACTCTTACACACACACACACACACACACACACACACACACACACACACACACACACACACACACATACACACACGTGACTGGCTGAAATGCACCTCGCCTCACCTCGCCTGCCTGAGGGATGGAAACACCTCACCAAATTAGTTATCAGTTCCGCGTAATCAACACCTGCTTGGTGAAGATAACATCAATTTTCGCTTTATTTCTCTTTCTGTTTTGTTTTGTTTTTTATCGTGTAATTTTCATGTTTTCGTCAAGGATTTTTTTTTTTTTCTTTTTATACTTCATTACCTTAACTACTTTTACTATTATTACTATTACTACCATCACCACCACCACCATCACTACCACCATATCTGCACTCGACAGGAAAAAAAAAAAACAGGCGAAGGGAAGGCAAATGATGCATCGCCTTTACATAGCCATGTTTCACGAATGGTTTTCAACACAAATGGCCATTCTCTCTTTCGATTTCCATAATGGCTTGCCGAAAAAATAGAAGAAAGAAAAACAACGGTAGAGAAAAGAAAAAAAAAGGAAACTGTCTTGCGGAGATTTTTAGTTTTCCTTTCCTCTTCATCATACGTAAACACACACACACACACACACACACACACACACACACACACACACACACACACACACAGACACACACAGACAGAGAGAGAGAGAGAGAGAGAGAGAGAGAGAGAGAGAGAGAGAGAGAGAGAGAGAGAGAGAGAGAGAGAGAGAGAGAGAGAGAGAGAGAGAGAGAGAGAGAGACTCCTTCTTCTCCTTAAAAGTTATACGTTTGCCATATAGTTACCAAACATACACAGCAAATCAGCAACACGTTTCAACCTTCAAACTTTCCTGCATATATTCCACGCACACACTTTTTTTCCTCCACCTTGAACACGGACAGAAGCGAGAGCCAATGTTTCATTAGGCAGCGGCGTTACTTATCCTCACGTGATTTGTAAACATGAATCCTCAAATTAGCTCTTCCTTCATTCTTTGGCCCGCCAGATAACTTTAACCCTTCCTTCACCATTCCATCCCCAAATTCACACAGGAACAAGGAAGGAAGAAGGGAAGACAATGGAAATGGGAGAGGCAGGAAGGGAGGGAGAGAGAATGTTGAAAATGGCGAGAAGAGAAGAAAGATGGAGATGGCAGGGATGGAAAACGATAGAAATGACAGTGAAGAGAAGAGAAGGAAGTGAAAGAGGACCAGAGAAGCTAGGAAAACTTGTGACAATACTACTAAACATTTTCCGTTACTATCAAACTTGTGGTTCTTCAATGTTCACCCTATCAGAAGCGTCAACAATACCCTAGCGACACGCCACAAGCCACCTACACACCACCACCACCACCGCCAGCGTCGCCGCCCCGAACCGCCCCCTCGCTATCCTGACAGCTTTAATACAACGCCGAAAGGTTAAGAGCGGCGCCCAGATGTGGCTGGTGGTGATAGCGGCTGCGGTAGAGGAGGCGGCGGGGCGGGCGCGTGGAGTCAGTTAATACATAGGTGGAGGAGGGTTCTGAGGGCGACAGGGTGATTAAAAGAGATGAATG
>NC_059297.1:22936689-22944189 GCF_017591435.1 Portunus trituberculatus
GAGGAGGAGGATAAAAGAGTGGGAGGGAAACGATAGAAGGAAGGAAAGGAGAACAAGGACCAGGACGAGGAGGAAGAAGAGGAAGGATGGTAATATGAGGAGGGAAGGAGATATGAGTGACAGGAAAGGAGGAGGAGGAGGAGGAGGAGGAGGAGGAGGAGGAGGAGGAGGAGGAGGAGGAGGAGGAGGAGGACTTATGGAGAAATGTGTAAGTTCACCTCCACTCTCTCTCTCTCTCTCTCTCTCTCTCTCTCTCTCTCTCTCTCTCACACACACACACACACACACACACACACACACACTCATGGTTGCGTCACAACAAATACAATTATGTAAGACTATAGCTTTTGCCAATTATAATAGCGTTCGTTTGAGAGAGAGAGAGAGAGAGAGAGAGAGAGAGAGAGAGAGAGAGAGAGAGAGAGAGAGAGAGAGTGTGTGTGTGTGTGTGTGTGTGTGTGTGTGTGTGTGTGTGTGTGTGTGTGTGTGTGTGTGTGTGTGTGTTTCAAGATGTAATAATAACGAGACATGCAAGAGAAAGGTCAAGAATTAAGAGACGAGGGGAAAAGTCAGGGGTGATGGGAGAACATAGGGAAAGGGGGAGGAGAAGGCAGGGTGTGAAGGGAAAGTGAAGTAAGACAGCCTGGATGGAGTGGTGGAAGGTGAAAGGATGACACCCACAAAGAAGGCGTTGAGGAAGGAAGCACTGGGGATGGAGTAGGGAGACAGGCTGGAGCGAGGGACGGGCGGTGAGGGAGTGAGGCTGCCGGGGTGAGGAGAGTTAAGGGGAGACAGCGAGGACAGGCCAAGGTGAGTGAGGGCAACACTATGAGGTGGCTCAGTAAGGTGAAAACACAAGGCTGATGTACGGCTGAAGTCCTACCGGCTGCGGCAGAGGTGTGCGGCCGTCCTCAAGAGTCTGCTTTGTGTCACCCTGACGCTGTTGGTTGTGGCACTGAAACAACCACTGTGGCGCTGTAGCGGGCGAGAGAGCTGGACTGAGGCCTGGCACAGCACGGAACAGTACGGCGGCCTCACGGCGCACGCCCCGCCAGCAGCTCGAGGCAGCCTCGTACACCCGCGATCGATCCACACCACATCGCCGCCCGCCGCCCTGCCTGCCCCAGTCACCGCCCGCACCACCGCCACACCAGCCACAGCCACAGCCGGCCCCACACTCCCCGACCTGCTCCACAGTTCGCTAAATTTTCCATCACAGCTGGCTGCCCCTGAACTCCCCATCCCGCGGCCAGATCTCCAAACAGTCCTCAACAGTCTTCACAGCTGAACCAACCTCAGCCAGTGGCCACAACACCTAAAACCTCCATCACAGCCACCACAGCCTTCAAACTAGTGCCAACCTCACGGTTTTCAAGTCTACATCGCAGCCTCCAACAGTCTACCACTGCCAGCCCCCTTATCCCCATCAATCCCAAGCAAAGCCGGCACCACAGCTTTCAGCACAGCCAATCCAACAGCCTTTACCACAGCTGGCCCCATAGCCTTCACCACAGCCTTCACCAAAGCGGGCCACACGATCATCACCCCACAGGCACCTCCACTGCCACACGCATCACAGCCCCACAGCCCCCTTCCGTGGTTCCAGCCGTCACACGTCATCCAAAACGTCACCATCACAACTGGACCACATCACATATACGCTACAAGCCACTGCCAGAGCGAACCTCAGCCTATCACTGCCACAACCAGCTTCACCTCATCACAACACTGCCACAACCAGCTACATCATAACTGCCACACCGGATCTATAGCATCTCCATCACTGCCACGAAGCTCCATGCGTCAACAACGCAGCCGAAGCAACAGCGTGGACAGGTCCTCACGGAGACGATCCCGAACCCAGACTGTCTCCACCTCACATCCAGCAAGGCGCAGCCACAGTCTTCACCGCACCACAACACCGACACACCGAAGCCCCCCGACAGCAAGCTACCCAGAAACTCACAGCAACTCCCAGGGACGGCGTCCACAAAGCCCCAGTCCTAAACGTCGAAGCCGCCGTCGTCAATGGCCCAGCCACAGTCAAAGTCCCAAGCCTCTGGGCCGTCGTCGGAGTAGAAGTCACCCAGGGGCAGATGGGATCCATCACCACTGGTTTAGCCACAGCCCAAGAGGACGCAAGAAGAAAGGCCGACGAGGAAAGAGCTACAGTCCCAGGCGGCCTCCATGGATGAGCCACAGCCCTCGACGCCCCCCTTGGATGAGTCGCAGTCCCCCAGACGCCCGCCATCGTCGCAGCAGGAGTCGTCGCAAGTCTCGCAAGAGGAAAGAGGACACCAGTTCCCCTCGTCGCCGCCACCACTGGTTCAGTGACAGTCGAAGCCCAAGGCCTAGTAGGAAGAAGCACAGTCGCAGTTCACGCCGAAAGATTAGTCACAGTCCACCACACCGTCGCCGACCACCATGGCTCAGCCCACGCCCTCGCAGTGGTAGCCCGCACGGGAAACGCCACTGGTTCAGCCCCAGCCCACGCCGTGATCGCCGACCGCCTCCTAGAGGTCCTCGAAGGAGAAGGGATGCAAAAAAGAGTCGCAGTCCACAGCCTAGACCTAGCAGCCATCTGAAACCAGAGCGACGGCACTGGTTCAGCCCTGCAGTTACGACACGGACCCGCAAAACGCGACGTCGTGCCCCACGCAGGAGCTATAGACAGCGACGCAGCCTCAGCACACACCACACTTTTCTACAACGTCGCAGCCAAAGTCCACATCCTCTCTACCGGCATCGACGCTCCCGCAGCACCGAGATGAGCCGCAGCCAGAGTGACTACCACAGCCGCAGTGACCATCTCAAGACCCACGATGACCATCCTCGAGGCCACAGCCATGGCAACAATCCCAACCACTCCCTCAACCACAGACATCACCAAAGACAACCCCACCACCATCACTGCCATTATCGCTGCCCTCATCATTGCCACCATCACCATCATCACCACCACCACCACAGAAATCATAATGGCCACCACCGAAGAATTCATAGTGACAGTACTAAGAGTCCTACTGATGTGAAGTTGCGAAGCCACAGCGATTACCATACTGGCAGCCCCAGCGACATGAAGTCCAGGAGCCATACTAGTCACAGTGATCACCATATCGGACTCCAGGAAATATACCAAATTAGACAGCACTCAAGGACACCAGCTACACATCACACAAGTAGCCAAAGCAGACAGCCGCCAAGAAACCATAGCAGCCAACCTTCAAGCCACAGCAGACAACACTCCAGGAGTCAAAGTAGACACCACTCCACGAACCACAGCAGACACCGTTCCAAAAGTCAGAGTCGACACCAGCCCAGAGACACAGCCGACAACACCCAAGAAGTCAAAATGATCTCCCTTCTAGAAGTGACAGTGGAAACCATGCCAGAACCCACAGTGAAGATGACACGAGCTATAGACATCTCTCAAGAAGCCGAAGTGGACACATCAGGAATCAAAGAGGACACCACATCAGGAGCCACAGTGACCATGAAGGAACAAGCCACACTGGACATCATGCCAGGAGACACAGTGGACACCACGCTAGGAACTTCAGTGGAAACCACATCAGAAGCCACAGCGGACATCATATCAGAAGGCACAGTGGCCATAACACCAGGAACCATACCAGACATCATACCAGGAGCCACAGTGAACATCGTGCCAGAACACAAAGTCATGTCAAAACCTATAGTGATCATGAAAAAAAGGGACACAGTGAATATCAGCCCAAAAGTTACAGTGACCAGGAAGGAAGGAGCCACAGTGGACATCATGCCCGAACGCAAAGTGACCAGGATGGAAGGAGCCAAACAGGACACCATTTCAGGACACACAGTGACCATAAAGGAAGGAGCCACAGAGGACACCATACCAGGAGACACAGTGACCAAGACGGAAGGAGCCACAGTGGACATCATGTCAAGACACACAGTCACCAGGATGAAAGGAACCAAAGAGGACACCATTCCCGGACACACAGTGACCAAGAAGAAAGGAGCCACAGTGGATACCATGTCCAGACAAACAGTGACCAGGAAGGAAGGAGATTCAGTGGAAATCATGCCTGGAGACACAGTGACTGGGAAGGAAGAAGTCACAGTGGACACCATGGCAGGAGACACAGTGACCATGAAGGAAAAAGGCAAAGTGATCAAAAAGAAAAAACTGACAATGGACACCACACTAAGTGCCACAGTGACCATGAAGATGTAAACCACAGTGCACATCATGTTACTAGGAAAAATGGACACGGTGCTATGGGCCGCAAATGTCATCATGTCACACGCCACAGTGAACATGAAAAAAGTCGTCACAGTGGAAATGGACACCACACAAAGAGCCCCAGTGAACTAGGGAAAAAGACTCATTGCAGACAGCAGTCTAAAAGCCAAACTGCACAATGGACAAAGAGCCATAGTGACCATGAAGGAAGAAGTGACATCACACACCATACCAAAAAGCAGAGTGATGGTCATGCCAAAAGCCATAGTGATCATGAAGGAAGTAGCCAAAGTGGACACCATACAAGAAGACACAGTCATCATGAAAGGAGCCACAGTGAACACCACACCAGCAGCTATAGTGAACACCACACCCGGGGCCACAGTGGACACCACACCAGAAGTCACAGTGAACACCATATCAGGAGCCACAAAGAATATGAAGGAAAAAGCCACAGTGAAAACCACAAACATAAGTACTACACCAAGAGAGAAAAAGACCATGAACAAAGAAGACACAATGGACATTGTTCCAGGAGCCGCAATGGACACCACTACAGAAGCCACAGTGACCACGAAGTGAGGAGACACACTGGACATCAAGTCAGGATCCAAAGTACACATCATTCCAAAAGCCAAAGTGACCATGAGGAAACGAGCTATAATAAACACCACACCAAGAGTCATACTAAACATCAAACCAAGACCTATAGTGGACACTACACCAAGAGTCACAGTGGACATCACACCAAGAGCCACAATGGACACTATACCAAGAGCCACAGTGACCAAGAAGGAAAAAGCCACAGTGGATACCGTACCAAGAGCCACAATGGACACCATACCAAGAGTCACAGTGACCAAGTAGGAAAAAGTCACAGTGGACACCACACCAAGAGCCACAGTGAACACCATGTGAGCCACAGTGGACACCATGCAAAGAGCCATAGTGACCATGAAGGAGGAAGTCACAGTGAACACCACGCCACGAGTCACAAAGATGAAGAAGGAAGAAGTCATCATAAACATCACATCAAGAGCTACAATGGACACCACGCCAGAAGCCACAGTGAGCATCACACCAAGAGCGATAGTTACCATGAAGGAAGACCTCCCAGTGAACACAAAACCAAAATCCCTGTTGACCATGAAGGAAAGAGCCATAGTGGACGTCACACCAGAGACCATAGTGATAAAGTAAGAGAAGACCACACTGGACATCACCCTAAGATTCATTTTGAACACTATGCAAAACGTGATACAGACTCTAATGAAAGAAGCCACACTAGACACCACACAAGAAGGCACAGTCATCATGAAATGAGCCACAGTGGACATCACTCAAGGAGCCATAGTGACCATAAGAAAAAGAGACACAGTGTAGACCATACAAGGAGTCATAGTGACCATGATGATGGACATCAGGCAAGGAGCCATAGTGATACTGGAGAAAAGATCCACAGTGGATATCCTATAAGGCACAGAGGACAGCATGAAAATGGTCACATATGCCGTGAAGGAAAATCACACAGTAAGCATCATCACATAATCTATGGTAGACATCATACCACAAGCCATAACGGACATCACACCAAGACTGACAGTGACCATGTGGGAAAGAGTCGCAATGGACACACCAAAAGCCACTCTGGACACCATGCCAAGAGTGATGACTGTGAAGGAAGAAGCCAAAGTGGACACCAAGCCAAAAGACACAGTGGACACCACGTCAAGAGCGATAGTGACCATGAAGGAAGGAGCCACAGCAGACATCATGCTAGGAGACATAGTGACCACAAAGGAAGGAGCCACAGAGAACATCACACTAGGAGCCATAGTGACCACGAAAGGAGCCACAGTGGACACCATGCCAGGACCCATAGTGACCATGAAAGGACCTACAAAGAACACCACACCAGGAGCCATTGTAACCATGAAGGAAAAAGCTACAGAGGACACCATGCCAGGAGCCATAGTGATCATGAAGGAAGAAGCCATGGTGGTCATCATGTCAGGAGTCATAGTGACCAAGAAGGAAGAAGCCACAGTGGACACCATGCCAGGAGGCATAGTGATCATGAAGGAAGGAGCCACAGTGGACACCATACCAGGAGGTATAGTGACCATGAAGGAAGGAGCTACAGTGGACACCATGCCAGGACCCATAGTGACCACGAAGGAAGGAGCCACAGTGGACACCATGCCAGGAGCCATAGTGACCATGAAGGAAGGAGCCACAGTGGACACCATGCCAGGACCCATAGTGATCATGAAGGAAGGAGCCACAGTGGACATCATGCCAGGACCCATAGTGATCATGAAGGAAGGAGCCACAGTGGATACCATACTAGGACCCATAGTGATCATGAAGGAAGGAGCCACAGTGGACACCATGCCAGGAGCCATAGTGACCACGAAGGAAGGAGCCACAGTGGACACCATCCCAGGAGCCATAGTGACCACGAAGGAAGGAGTCACAGTGGACACCATGCCAGGAGCCATAGTGACCACGAAGGAAGGAGTCACAGTGGACACCATGCCAGGAGCCATAGTGACCACGAAGGAAGGAGCCACAGTGGACACCATGCCAGGAGCCATAGTGACCACGAAGGAAGGAGCCACAGTGGACACCATCCCAGGAGCCATAGTGACCACGAAGGAAGGAGCCACAGTGGACACCATGCCAGGAGCCATAGTGACCACGAAGGAAGGAGTCACAGTGGACACCATGCCAGGAGCCATAGTGACCACGAAGGAAGGAGCCACAGTGGACACCATGCCACAAGACACAGTGACCACGAAGGAAGGAGTCACAGTGGACACCATGCCAAGAGCCATAGTGACCACGAAGGAAAGAGTCACAGTGGACACCATGCCAGAAGACACAGTGACCAAGAAGGAAGGAGCCGCAGTGGACACCATCCCAGGAGCCATAGTGATCATGAAGGAAGGAGCCACAGTGGACACCATGCCACAAGACACAGTGACCACGAAGGAAGGAGTCACAGTGGACACCATGTCAGGAGACATAGTGACGCTGGAGGAATAACCTACGGTAAACAACACTCTAGAAGCCACAGCAAAAGTCACAGTACACATCACCACCGGCACCACAGTGATCAAGAAGGAAGGAGCCACAATGGACAGTACTCCAGGAGCCACAGTGGACGCAACACTAAGAGGCACAGTGACCAAGAAGGAAGGAGCCATAGTGGACATATCAAAATCCATAAAGGACACCACTTCAAGATCCACAATGGACACCATTCTGGA
>NC_059297.1:22951689-22956689 GCF_017591435.1 Portunus trituberculatus
ATTTGTTGCTTCTACTTAGTCTGTGGATTGTAAGGTGTAAGAATATTTGTTAAAGTATCAATAGAAACATGAAAAGTGCCTTAAATTTACAGTTACTTTCACTAGAGCCTATTGTTGAAATTTTTTTTTCTTTTGTATTGCGGTGCAGAATCTTTTGTTAAACTATCTCAATAAAAACAAACAAGAAAACTGCCTTAAAAATTAGTTACTTCCCTTTTCTTGTTCTTTTATTTGTTTGTTTTTATTCCGGTGGAATTCTCTTTTTTTTATTAAACTATCTCTACAAACAAGGAAATCATCTTAAGATTAGTTACTTCCCTTTTTAAGCCTGCTGACTGACTGTTGGAGATAAGAGGAAAAAATATTTAAGAATACGGTCCAATAATTCCACCGAGTCACCCTCTCAACACCCATCCAAGAAGCTCTTAAGGGCACTCAGGAAGCCAATGAGCGCCACATCACGACACAGGTTGACTCGCTGAAGGGCAGTAGTCCTGATAGAGTAGCAAAGAGTCATATTCCCAAATGTTTCAAGATCTTCTCAAGACAATTTTTTAACAGGATCCAGTGAAAGCTAATGCGTGTTTTCAAGTGTTTTCAGAGTTGTAGTTATTGATTCTAAGAGCTTTTGGCATGTTTTCCCAACCGTTTCTAAGTTTTGATGGTAGCTATAGCGTGATTTTTTTTTTTTTTTCTTACTCGTGTTTTCGTGATAGTAGTTAGTAGGTAGTGGTTTTGGGGAGTTTCATCCTTTACAGGCTCTATTGGCGGTTGTTGTGTTTCTTAATAAAATCTTAATAACTTCTTGTGAAAAATAGGTTGTTTTTTTATGATGGATGTTTTCATGGTTGTAACAGTATTGCACAACGTTTGGCATCTTATCCGAAGATCTTTTGATACTTTTTTTAGTGGATGTCAGGGAGGTTTTCTTTTCAAGGGTGTTTGTTTTCATGGTGGTAGTAGTAATTCATTAAATGCCACATGAGGTTTAATCTAAACAGATTTCTAGCGGTTCATTTGGGAGGTAAAGTTTTTTTTTTTATCTTTTTCATGGTTGTGGCAATAATTCATACAGATTTAGAGGCATTCAGCAAATTTTAGGCTTTGAAAGATTATTTTATTGTTTTTTTTTTAAGGACGTTTTCATGGCTGTACTCATATTTCTCAAACACCTTGGCGTCTTCACCGACAAAATCAAACAGGTTCTAATAAAAATCATGGCGTTCTTTTTTATTTCCAAAGGATATTTTCTCGAAAGTAATATTTCTCGAACGTTTGGGGCATTATCCAGCCAAATTTTTGAAGATTCCATTGTACGTTATTGAACTTTTTTTTTTTTTTTTCCCAAGGATTTTTTTCAGGGCTCTGCATCAACCAAGGGTATAAAATTAAAATGTCACTGAGGATACAACTGATCATCCACGTGACCTTTGAAACCTTTGAAAAAAAAGAGGACAGTGTAAGACAAGGAAGAAAAAAGAAAGCAAGCAAAGAGAAAAGAAGAGAGACGAGGAAGGTTGAGAGTAGGGAAAGAATAAAAATAGTTCGAGCAACAGCAGCAGCAGCAGCAGCAGCAGCAGCAGCAGGAGAAGGAGGAGCCAAGTATAGGAAATTACATGGAGGAGAGAGAAGTATAGAGAAGAGAGAGAGAGAGAGAGATAGAGAGAGAGAGAGAGAGAGAGAGAGAGAGAGAGAGAGAGAGAGAGAGAGAGAGAGAATGTCCCCTAAACCTGCCCCTTCCATCACACACACAGGCCCTGCGTTGGACAGGGAACAAGGGAAACAAACTTTGAATCGAGTTAATGGCAATACAGCAGAGAGAGAGAGAGAGAGAGAGAGAGAGAGAGAGAGAGAGAGAGAGAGAGAGAGAGAGAGAGAGAGAGAGAGAGAGAGAGAGAATTAACGCCATTACAGTCATCCCAATATTAGTCAGAAAAAAAATAGAAGCAGTAAATGGACTGATACACGATGTTCCTCTCTTGTGTGTAATTCACTGTTTGATCTGTTTGATCTGCTGCAGTCTCTGACGAGACAGCCAGACGTTACCCTACGGAACGAGCTCAGAGCTCATTATTTCCGATCTTGGGATAGGTCTGAGACCAGGCACACACCACACACCGGAACAACAAGGTCACAACTCCTCGATTTACATCCCGTACCTATTCACTGCTAGGTGAACAAGGGCTACACGTGAAAGGAGACACACCCAAATATCTCCACCCGACCGGGGAATCGAATCCCGGTCATCTGGCTGTGTGTGCCAGTGTGTGTGTGTGTGTGTGTGTGTGTGTGTGTGTGTGTGTGTGTGTGTGTGTGTAGGAGGGTTAGTAAGGTTCATATATAAAGCCTATATTTTGAAAAAGTGTCACTGATCTTTACGATTTTAATATGAGATTAACACGATTTCCACATCATTAACAAAAGAAACAGTCTTGAAAACCGAGCTAATAATGGTTGTGGCCTTTTCAAAATGGCCGTTTTAAGAGCAAAGCATTTCTGGATACGAGACTAAATTAATAACATAATGTCTCGCTGTCACACGTGATTGGCTGCTATCTATGAGTGGGTTGCCTCGTTTTCTGTTTTCTTTTGGAGCCGTGGTGTAATAAACTAATCAATAATTTCATATCATAATTAATAACCACTAACAAATGTATTTCCTCGTATCAGTGTAGCGCTAATGATAAACCAGTCCTTAAAACAAGTCCATCACGAAGGTATTCCAATGTCTTTAACTAGCATATTTGAGAGAGGAACACATGGTTGCTTATGGAACTAATAGGGGTTTCAAGATTAAATATTATATGAAAAATAAGAAATAAAAGTTTTATGACACTTCCAAAACTAAATACCAATTGAAAGAGGAGCCTTAGGACACTTCACTTCCAGAATTAATCATTAATTGATAGAGTATTAAAAGGAAGATTTAGGACATTTCCAGAACTAAGTAATAACTAGAACTATGTTAATTAAGAAAACATTTGAAATATCTAGAACTAAGAGGGGGACATTAGGACACTTCCAGAACTACATTTTCAATTGTAATCATATAAAAAAAAATTGGGACATTTCCACAGTTAAATCATGACTATAATATGAGGGAACCACCGAGACACTTCCAAAAATACTGTATTAACCTACATTTTCACTGGAACCACATCAAGAAAGAAGCACCATGACGCTTCCATAACTTCCTTATAACGAGCTTAATTATTAAAGAAGATGCATCAAGACTTTCAAAACTACATCATGACTGGAATTACTCGTATATCCTAAAGAGAAGCAGCAAAACACTTCCAGAACTAAAAGTATGACTGGAACTGTACTGATAAGAACTTCATGGAGGTTCCAGAATGTGTCACTACATTGATTAACTGTAATTCAGATATCCAGCCACTTCTAGGGCTAAAACATGACTGGAACTAGTAAACAGACACGAATTTCAAATTATTTCCAGCACATCAGCAACTAAGGTGACAAACTGCCGCCCGAGCATCAAAATACTTCCAGGACTAAAGAAATGACTAGAACTGCACTAAGAAAATCGACACTCCCAGTATGAAATTAAGTGAACTAACTGAAGTCCTTGATAACTGCCAATAAGCCTTTTCACTGCTGGCCGATTCTTTTAACATCACTTTCTTAACACTTTTTTGTAATGATCTCATAAATATTTTTCTCAGCATTAAAAGAAAAAACTAAACTCTTCAAATTTTAATTCTAGCAACCTTCTTTTTTCACAATATTCTCTATATCAAAACAGGATAACGATGGCAGTGAAAATGTTATAAGACCTTTCCTTTATCTCTTCTTTAAACTATCTAATCGTATTCGTTTCCATTCATACGCTTCCCTTACATGAGAGAGAGAGAGAGAGAGAGAGAGAGAGAGAGAGAGAGAGAGAGAGAGAGAGAGAGAGAGAGAGAGAGAGAGAGAGAGAGAGAGAGAGAGAGAGAGAGAGAGAGAGAGAGAGAGAGAGAGAGATACATAAACTTTTCTCTCATCACTCGTGCAAAAAAATTCAAAACCCAATATCGAACCCTCAATCTGAACCCTAAACCCTCTTTACACCATCAGTCCACTCCCACCACCACTACCACCACTACTACCTCCTTACTTACTATACCACCCCTTGAAGTAAAGCTAAGTCAACGAGCCACACCATTATCCCAGGCTCGGTGCGGGCTGACACGTTCGATTAGTTCAGGCCAGGAAGAGAAGGCGCTTTAGTGGAGGAAATAGCTTCTACCAGCCCCGCCAGCCTTGTACCCTTCCCTCACAGTACTCTGGTGATTACTTAGGCAAGGTATATACTCGTAACGTGGCTAATCTTAGTTTATCCTCCAGTCTCTCTCAACACTTAGCTTGTATAGGTATGTTGAGACAGCTGTGAGAGAGAGAGAGAGAGAGAGAGAGAGAGAGAGAGAGAGAGAGAGAGAGAGAGAGAGAGAGAGAGAGAGAGAGAGAGAGAGAGAGAGAGAGAGAGAGAGAGAGAGAGAGAGAGAATAGGTAGATAATAATTCAAATAGACAGGTATAGATAGATAGATAGGTAGATAGATAGATAAACAGATAGATAAATAATATAGACAGATAGATAAATAATATAGACAGATAGATAGATAAATAGACAGATATATAGATAGATATAGATAGAAAGAGAGATGAATAAATACATCGATAGATAGAAAAATATAGCCAGACAGAGACACATACACAAATAGATAGATAAACAGACAGACAGCTAGGTAGAAATCAAACTCAGATAAAGAGACAGATGTTTGTAGACGATCTACAGCTTCACTAAACAAATACTGCTTTAGAAAATTCACGACAGGCAAGGCAAAGTTTCATTCAACTCCTACATTCTCTGATCTAAACTTCCGAAATCTAAGTTAATTCATATGGAGGAGATTTACCTGAGAGGGGGAGGAAAAGAAAACCAAACGCAGAGACACACACAGACAGATTAGTGATAATGGGAAGGTTAAGAGATCAGGA
>NC_059297.1:22961689-22994189 GCF_017591435.1 Portunus trituberculatus
GAAAACCCCAGAAGAGAGGAGTAACAAGCCACCACAAAATCAACAATGAACACCCGAGGAAACAAACAGATCACTACAATAAAACACTGCAACACAAAAATAAGAAAACCCACGAGAAAAAAAAATCAAACCTCAACAAAAATAAAGGCAATAAAAATAAAAGAAAAACACATACTTAAAAAACAGTAACAACTCAGAAAGACGACCTTATGCTACTGGAAACCATCGTCCCAGCTCCCCCTCCTACGAAGTCTTTCCATGAGATCAGCACAGCCATCACACGAGCAACCGAGATGACGGAAAAGGACAAGCTTATCTAAGGCCTGAAGGAAACACTTATGTGGACCCTGAGCTCACTACCCTCTTCCCTTCCCTTCCCTTCCCTTCCCTTCCCTTTCCTTCCTTGTTGTACCGCACAAAAGCACAGGAAGGCAAAAGTGATGAGGTATATGGATATGAGGGGGTTAAGAAGTGGGGGAGGAAAGGAGGGATGGAGGGAGAGAAGGAGAAAGGGAAGGGGGAGGAGGAGAAGCAGTTAGATGGAGGGAGGGAAAGAAAATGACCCAGACACAGACACAGACACAGACACAGATACAGACAGACAAACCGAGTGAATGACCGAGACATACAGACACAGACAGACAGATAGAGACAACCAACATACTGAAACAGACAGACAGACAGATAGACTCAGATATACAGGGTAGAGAGAGACACAGACAGATAAATTAATACACACACACACACACACACACACACACACACACACACACACACACACACACACACACACACACACACACACACACACACACACACACACACACACACACACACACACACACACACACACACACACACACACACACACACACACACACACATAATGACAGCCAGGCAGAAAGATACACACAGACAAACAAACACAGACCTGCAGACAGAGAAGCTTTTCATCACCAAAACTCTGACAACCAAACGAGAGAGAGAGAGAGAGAGAGAGAGAGAGAGAGAGAGAATCATTACACAATATTCTTTTCGTTTAAATCATTTTATGAATTTGTAATCACTCGCAGATAAACATCCTTGCATTTGCTTCACCATTTCTTACCTCACCTGTGACACTTTCAACACCTTGCTTTCATAACCTACTAATTTCATCCACCTCTTTACTCTTCCTTAAAATATACCTAGACGGTGCAACTTACAAGATTCTGTACAAGAGTTAACCAATATCCTCACCTTCCTTTGTGTTCACTCCTAAGCTCATGAACTCCCTAGCTGGTTGCTGTTTATCATTCATCCTCTCTTCACTCTTCCTTCACATCTACCTAGACGCTGTAATTAGATTCTGTACAAGAGTTAACCAGTATCCCCACCTTCCTTTGTGTTCACTCCTAAGCTCTTGAACTCCCTAGCTGGTTACTGTTTATCATGACGTGAATTATCAACAGAGAAGTACCAGTAGCAAGATATCCCAGAAAACACTAAACTAGTCGCCTGTTTTCATCTTTTTGTTGTTTAGCATCATTATGAACAAGATTTTTTAATGTCTTCTTTTTCCTTTTTGTCTATTTACTATTTTTACCTACCATTCTCTCTAATACATGAATGACAAAAAAATATATATATATTAAAGTAAAAAATATCATTCTACGCTTCCCAAACTTTCTAATTAACTTTTATGAGACCAGCCAATAAGTGCGTTTATTTTTTTTTTTTCCTACCGCCAATCTTCTTCACCAGTAATAAATAAAGAAAAAAAAAGCAATGATAATAATACGTGTTACAGTAATAAAAAGTAATAAATAAATAAACGCGAGGAAAATTAATATCTTGAATACATACAATGATTGGCCAATGGGTTGCTAACTTGCGGAGAACTGCGAAGAATATTAGATGGATAGTTAGAAGGATGGTTAGAACATGAGATAGATGGTTAAAATACTGAATGGATGGCTGCAATATTAGATGGATGATTATAATATTAGATAGATGACTACAATATTACAGGCACGGTTAGAATCGTAGAGGATGGTTATATTAGACGGTTAGTTTTACTGGTACCTACTGTCATGCATGCACTACTACTACTATTAAACATGGCTGAATCTTAATGCATGAATGAGGTAGATCAAGAACACAAAAATGGGCAAAAAGGGAGAGGAAAAGAAAAGTCCGCTAATTTGCCACTCCTGGGGAAAGTTAGAGAATAAAGATTTCCCAAAACGGAGGCCAATTTGGTTCTGTAATGCCCCGACACTGCCTCTCTTGAAGGGGAGACAACAGGAAGAGGCTGAGAGTTGCAGAGTGCGCCAGTGAAACGGTTGAAAAAATACAGTTCAGTGAAAGACATGGGTAAAATTACTTCATGTTGGAGGGACGCAGACCACACGAGTCACTATAGAGAAAGGTAGAGTAATGAGTGTCAAGCTTTTCACATCTTTCCTTATTTAAGAACCACTCAGACATTTTTCTTCTTGGTCTTGAGAGGTAGAATAGCATCATATTTAAAGTCATTGTATTATTCTTAAAAAGGTCACGGCTTTGTAGTGCACCTTGTGGTATTAAGATTGATTTGCCTGGATTTCTTTTTTCTTATGTGTGTGTGTGTGTGTGTGTGTGTGTGTGTGTGTGTGTGTGTGTGTGTGTGTGTGTGTGTGTGTGTGTGTGTGTGTGTGTGTGTGTGTGTGTGTGTGTGTGTGTGTGTGTGTGTGTGTGTGTGTGTGAAGAGGAGACGGAAGGGAGGAGAAGGGAGCAAGTAGGGAGGATGGGAGGGAGAAGAGAGAGTAGGAAAAAGGAAGAACTAGTGGAATAATAATAATAATAATAATAATAATAATAATAATAATAATAATAATAATACGACTAAAAAAAGAAAATGAAAAAGAGGAGGAGGAGGAGGAGGAGGAGGAGGAGGAGGAGAAAGAAGACAACCTCGTTTGGTCTTCATCTCGGCGCTACAGTTGAGAGGTACAAGTTTATTCCTCATCCACCTCCATTTCCTACTCAAGCACCAAGAGGAGGAGGAAGAAGAATGATGACGATGACGATAGGGATGGTGGTGGTGGTGGTGGTGGTGATGATACTAATGGTGATTATCTGGTGGTGTTGATGTAGTAGTAGTAGTAGTA
This sequence comes from Portunus trituberculatus, assembly GCF_017591435.1. Lineage (NCBI taxonomy): Eukaryota > Metazoa > Arthropoda > Malacostraca > Decapoda > Portunidae > Portunus > Portunus trituberculatus. The sequence continues at coordinate 22,964,821 of NC_059297.1, forward strand.
GTAGTAGTAGTTATCTAGTTATGATGGTGGCAATGGCAGCAACAGTAAGCACATCCTCCTTGAGCAGCAGCAGCAACAGCAGCAGCAGGAGTGTTCCTGTTATCAGACTCCGTTGATACACAGCCCCTTCCCCTCCTCCCTTACATCCCCCTCCTTCTCCTGGCGCCGCGGGGTCCGGCAGATGGGCTCCATGGGTGCAGCGCCCCTTCTCCCCCCTCCACCCCCGCCAATTTTTCCCTTTACTTTATCGGCAGCATCCTTTCTCCCCCTTCCCTTCCCTTCCTTTCCTTTCTCTCTCCTTCCTCTGCCATCGTCTAGCCATGGCTGTCTCCATTATTTTTATTATTATTATTATTATTATTATTATTATTATTATTATTATTATTATTATTATTATTATCATTACTACTACTACTATTATCATCATCATCACTATTATAACCATTAACATCATCATTTACCTTAGTTATTACTACTGTTACTACTACTGCCACCGCTGCTGCTGCTACAAGAACAGCAGCAACGATGACATAACAGCTTAACTACTACTACCATAACTACTGCCACTACTAATACAATCATGACTACTACTATGATTACACTGCTGTCAGAGCATCACCACCACGACCACCACTTTCAAACCACCATCAGTACAGCCACCACTGCCATCATCACCACCCTCAACACCACCACGCTGCCACCATCGCCGTCAATACACTAAATCAAAACTTTGAACATTACAACGTTACAGAGCCGATTCGTGTGTGTGTGTGTGTGTGTGTGTGTGTGTGTGTGTGTGTGTGTGTGTGTGTGTGTGTGTGTGTGTGTGTGTGTGTGTGTGTGTGTGTGTGTGTGTGTGTGTGTGTGTGTGTGTGTGTGTTAAGCACAAAAGCACCCACTCACTGCCTAAAGAAACAATGAAAAAGGCAGTCTGTCAGAGTCCCTCCTCTAAGGACACTGCTGAGAGCCACAGTAGGACAAAGGTTACCTGCAAATGGTCCTCCAGGGAGCTTAGTGTGGCAGGAGGGAAGGAACAGACTGACAGGTGGTGGCTCTGGCTGACCACGTCCTTTTTTGCTTTCCTCTTCCTCATTCTTTATTCAGTTACTAGATTCTAATAGCTATACTTTCAATTGCTGTATCTATTTTTCATCCATGTAACTTCATGTTTTTAAATAAATTCAGAATTAAAGATGGTTTGACAAGGCTGAGTGTGTGCTGATTTTAAGAAGCCATAGCTGCACTCTGACACCAGTCACATACTTATAAATCAACAAGGGACACACAAGAATAAATAAAGATAACTAAGCCTTTTAAAGAAAAGATATGATCATACAGGCAGATTCAGATGCAGGGTAGGCAGAAAGGTTAAGGTGTGAATTATAAGTGAACCAGAAACTTCAGACTAAGAAAGTTACTGTTTTTTATTTCTTGACAACTGGTCAATACATGATAGGTTTATATACATTTATATAAACCTATCACTATTAACAAGAGTTAATACCAATGAGAGACTTACTACAATTCTCTGAGTAGGACACAATACATCTTACAGGACAAGACAGTGTCACAAGTGTTTAAATTTTTTGCAAGTGAGGTGTGAGCACAGAGAATGCAGATGTGTGAAACTGCAAGTCACAAATGAGAAAATATCTTACAGATGCAGAGTGGATGTGGGATAAAATTTTGATAAAACTCCTCTTAAATATATACATGTATGTACATAAGTCTTTTAAGCATTGCAAGAGTTCCTCCCAGCAAGTGCAAATCAAGGGTCAGGGCAGGGAAGTGCATCAAACAACTCAAGATTGACACACTCCTTCACACCTTCATGAGTGAGAGGCAGTCACAACCTTGAGTCAGTGACTTGCCTCATCACCAGAGGTTACTAAAAAAAAAAAAAAAAAAAAAAAAAAAAAACAGCCATAACTGATCCTCAAGGCAAGAAAGAAAACTCATTACTGAACTCGGCAATTACAAAGTTCATCACTGGAAAGGTTAACTTATCTTTAAAATGAGTCTCACTCACATGCAAATCATCAACCAAGTTTAAAATGCACACCAAAAACATCTCAATTTGCATATAGCAAACACACAATGCCATGTATGCAATAAGTATAACATCATTGTGAATTTCTTATACCTGTGCTTCATGAGTATCTTAACTATAATAGCAGAGTAATAATTATGCACCTACAGATTTAGTCTGAAAAATATAGCAATAATATGAGAGGGCTGTAACCCATGCAGGTGTGGCACCGACTGCCTCCTTCACCATTACTACCACCATCAAATCCCAATGAACAGTACAAATTAAAATTAATAATGTTATAAATTATTAAGAGTTTACTACTAAAGTATCTACAAAAAATGCATGATTAACTTAAAAGTTCAACAATGAAATTGTAATCTAAACTGACAACACTTTATTACATATTTCTTTCTGCTTGACCAATCCCACAATATAGTATACTCATAGTTAAAACTCATACTCTGTAAAGTGACAATAAAGTTTCCAAGACAAAAACTGGTAATGCCACAGCTCTGTTAGCCAAGCAACAGGGTTCTACACACCATAGAAAAGCTTATCACCTATGATATATTGCTCTTTGCAGTTTTTTATTTAGTTGAGTAAAACAGTTCAGTCAAGTCTCAGTCTATACTATCCCTCGGAACTCCCTTTCATGCAGATCCATGTAACTTCATATTAAAGATGTATCCATAGAACATCAGCATAGTTTTTACCATCCACAGCCATAGTTCTGATCCATTAAACATCCACATCTGTGGGTTAGTCAGTAGCTAGTGTCTGTACGACAACGTGCAGCCTGGCATCATCTTACGCCAGGCTACACGGTAGGAGCTTCCCGCGCTAGCTAGGGGAGAGACGCGCTGTACACCCTCTTCTGTATTTGGGGAAATATACCGGACTTCTGTTACTCGTGTGTTTCCCTCGCACCTCTATCACTCCCAAAGAACCTTCTACAGTGGCTAGACCACAAGAACAAACATGGCGCAGTGAGTATCGAGTGATATGTGCTGTCGAGTGTCTTGGTGAAGCCGGTAGCGTCTGTGTACCCCAGCCCGCCACTTGGATCTACACTCCAGGACCTCTACAGTCTACCCAGCGACTACAGTGGACCTACAGTGACTTGTGGAGTGCAGTGCAGTGGTACTAGTGCCGTGGACAGTGCAGTGCAGTGATATTTGTGCGTAGTGTTGCCTCGCTCTTATGGTACCTATGCTTAAGGGTGAGACTCGCACGCACTCGCCACGCTAGAGCGGCGAGCGTCACGTATTCCCCTCGTCACTGCTCGGGGACCACTGCCGCGCTCCTTGGCATGCCGCAGGGCTGCTGCCTTGCGCTGCCGGGCGTACGGATCTCCCCTCACCGCCACACCACCCATTTGCATCTGCACGTATTTCCTTCCACAGTGATTGTTTCGTTGCTTACAGACTCCGAGGAGTGGATCCGGTCTACAGGCACGATTCATGTCACCGCGTGGAAAGAGACATGGGAAGACAGTCTCATCAACACCAGAAAAGTCTGAGACAACCATGGCTGCACCACCACCGTCAGACTTACTCACCCTTCTACAGTACATGGAAGAGAGGGACGAAAAACGCCGGCAGGAGGACGAGAAACGACGGCAGGAGGAACAGGAACTGCGCAAACAGGAGGCAGCTATCAGACAGGACGAGTTTGCTGCCCTTCTCTCAGCATTCAGTAAGGGTATGAGCTCTGCAGTGTCTACAGCTGGGGCGGGCGCGGTGTCATCCAGCCCCCACCCTCCCGCCCTCCTCGCCCCGTCTTCCCCCGCCACCCAGGCCGCCACACTCACACGCCAAAGCTGTCATCTCACCGCCTCCTCCTCTACAGCCTGACGTGCCTTACCAGGTTTTTCGAGAATGGAGCAGACGATGGCGCGACTACGCAGTGATGACGGACCTGACTACTTTGCCTCTCAGTAAACGTCACATTCAACTGAGAGCCTGCCTGAGCCCAGAGGTACTACACACCCTTCACTATCGCCTTCAGATTCCTCAAGACGACTCAACACCGATAGAAGACCTGCTGACCACGCTTGATAGTTACTTCAAGGCTCAGACCAATGAAGCCTTACGGCGACGAGAACTGTTCAGCTGCCGTCAGAGTGTTGGAGAGCAGTTTAATGAGTTCTTTGTGAGAGTCAAGAATCTAGTAGAGGCTGTGGATGTGTGTAAAGGGGGCAACACGGACTGCGAAGAAATGCAGATGAAACAAGTGATACTCATGGGAGTGATTGACCAGGAGTTAGTGCAGGAACTCATTGGCATCATCCCTACACACTCACTTGATAAAGTTGTGCAACACTGCTACGCATTTGAGGCCGCCAGACGCACAGCCAACGCCATCACTTCTCCTGCACAAGCCCTCTGTGCTGTGTCAAGGTACAAGAAGGACAAGAAGGCAAGGCAGCACGCCTCTGCACCGACTCAACCTCTCTCAGACGCATGTGACAGCTGCGGACGCCCACATGCTAAAGGAGAATGCTCAGCAGCACTAGTTATCTGTAGCAACTGTGGTATAAAGGGCCATCGAGTACGGATGCCACGGTGCCCTGCCATCAACGCTACATGCAAATGCTGTGGAAAACAAGGTCATTTTGACAGGTGTTGTCGCTCATCCAAACCTGCAGCATCCTCCTCGGCCCTCGCCAAGTGTAACAAGTCACCAGGACCGTACCCGAGGAACAAGAACAAGTACCCCAGTGTTCGCCATATTATGGACAACACACACACCCCATCTGAGACTTCTCCGTTTGTAGTCGTCGAGATTAGTCATGTCAAGGGGACAGGTGTACTTACCTTGTTGCCGGACACGGGTGCTGACACAACCATCATTGGAGCAGACCACCTTAACGACATTGGCCTGACACTTGCTGACCTCCACTCATCTCCACAGAGGCCAACGTACAGCGCTGATGGATCACCCATGCAGCCTGTCATCGGTTCTGTACAGGTGAAGATGACGGTCAAAGGACACAGCATTGAGGAGTGGATTCATGTGTATCCAGACATACCTGTCCCTTTGCTGTCTTACAGGGCATGCAGGGACCTAGCCCTCATCCCTGAGCGGTTCCCTGCCCCTATTGCACAGGTGACACACGCCGCTGTGAGAAATGGAGACACCGAGACTGTTGACGAAACCAACAGAGTACTGGAGATCACAGCAGGCGATGACGTCTCCGTTCCCCATGCTTTCCTGCCACACCTGCCTTTCAACAGTAACACTACTCCTGAACAGGCCAAGTCATACTTCTTGGAAGAGTATGCTGATGTACTTGTCAAGAAAGAGGATCTGCAGACGATGCCGCTCCGCCCCATGGTGGGGCCCCCGATGCGTATCCACTTGCGGGATGATGCTCAGCCGTTCGCTATACATACCCCACGGCAGATCCCTTTGGCATACCAAGATGACGTCAAGCAGGAACTACACAGCATGGAGGCTCAAGGAATCATTGCTCCAGCTGGTGATGCTCCCTCACAGTGGTGCCACCCACTTGTTGCGGTGCCCAAACCCAAGGGAGGAGTACGCATTACCACAGACCTATCTAAACTGAACAGTCAAGTCTCACGGCCCGCCCACCCGTCTCCCACGCCCTTCAGTGCCATCAGGAGTGTCAAGCCAGGTACCAAGTACTTCACTACCGTTGATGCTCTTCACGGGTACTGGCAGCTGGAGCTTGCGGCAGAGGATCAACACTTGACAACCTTTATAACGCCCTACGGTCGCTACAAGTACCTACGGGGCCCTATGGGATTCGCTGCGACTGGTGATGATTTCTGCCGCAAAGGAGATGTAGCTCTTCAGGGGATCACAAATTGCGTCAAGGTTGTCGACGACGTTCTCCTGTACGACGAGGAACTCCTGCCCCACTTGTCTCGAGTCAACGAAGTTCTCGCACGATGCCGGGCCAGTGGAATCACCCTGAATGCGGAGAAATTCGCCCTTGCAAGACCCGCAGTTACGTTCTGTGGATTTGTGCTCTCAACAGAAGGGATATCTGCAGACCCTGAGAAAGTACGGGCCATCGCTGAGTTCGCCACACCAGCCAACATCACTGACTTGAGATCCTTCATGGGACTAGTCAACCAGTTGACAGAGTTCTCCCCTGAAATCTCGACAGCAGCACAGCCACTACGCCCACTTATGAGTCCTAGGCGTGCCTTTACATGGACCGTGGACCACGACACTGCATTCCAACGGGTGAAGAAGGCACTGGCCAGTCCTCCAGTATTGGCCGTGTTCGACCCGCAGTTGCCCACCATCCTTCAGACGGACGCATCCAGACTCTATGGTGTCGGCTACGCCCTGCTACAAGATCATGGAGGAGGCCACCTCCGGCTGGTACAGTGTGGCTCACGTTTCTTGACAGACACAGAAACACGTTACGCCACAATCGAACTCGAAATGTTAGCCACAGTTTGGGCGATGCATAAGTGTGGATATTATCTCAAAGGACTTCAGACATTTGCACATGTTACAGACCACCGCCCACTCATCCCCATACTTAACAGCTACACCTTGGATGCAGTCGAGAATCCCAGGCTACAAAGGCTGAAAGAAAAACTGTCACCATTCATCTTCACTGCTCGTTGGTGTGCCGGCAAGAAACTCTGTATTCCTGATGCCTTGTCCCGCCATCCTGTCAGCAGCCCTACAGATGAAGACGACATGTTAGTTGACGTCTCAGCTCATGCAGCAGTCACCGTACGAGCGATATATTCCCTCGCCTCATCTGACGACTCGCAGCCAGCCACATCAGACGTCCAACTCGAAGAACTCCAGCAGGCAGCACGCACCGATGAGACCTACATCAGGCTCCTGAACTGCGTACGCAATGGGTTCCCCTGTCATCGCTACGACCTACACTCCACTCTACTCGACTACTGGAAGATCCGTGATGAGCTGTACTGTGATGGCGATCTAGTCCTATACGGTCCGCGCATCGTAGTACCTGCAGCGTCCCGCAAGTCTGTGTTGCGACGCCTGCATGATAGCCATCGCGGAGCTGAAGCCACCAAGCGCCGAGCTCAGCAAACAGTGTTTTGGCCCGGGATCAATTCAGACATCACCAATGTTGTCCGTGCCTGTGACGCCTGCCAGATGCTCCTTCCCAGTCAACAGCGTGAAGTATACAGGAATGATGACAAGCCGACGCGACCTTACGAGTCCATCTCGGCTGACTATTTTCAAGTCGCAGGGAAATCTTTCCTTGTCATAGTTGACCGACTGTCTGGCTGGCCTGATGTCTACCCATGTGGCAGCAACACTACTACTGCCGCCACGATAGATCACTTCAGCAAGTACTTCAGCGACCACGGTGCCCCAGTCCGCCTACGCACCGACGGAGGTCCACAGTTTGCTGCCAAGGCGTTCTCGGACTTCCTACTACGCTGGAAGGTCCAACACATCCTCACTTCACCGCATCATCCCCAGTCCAATGGTCATGCAGAAGCCGCTGTTAAGTCGTTGAAGCACCTTATCCTCAAGGTGGCGCCTTCAGGCAACATCAGGACCGAAGTCTTCGACCGCGGACTGTTAGAGATGAGGAACACCCCTAACCACTCTGGACGTTCTCCGGCACAGATTCTTTTTGGCCACTCTCTTCGCACTTGTGTCCCTGCCCACCCGAATTCCTTTCGGCCAGAATGGCAGCCAAACGCTGAAGAGTGTGAAATGCGTGCCACCCAGCGAGATTTCGACGTCCAGTGTCACTACAACAATCGGGCCCGTCAGCTTCCAGTCCTGCCCCTTCACCAACGCGTACGCATCCAGGACCCAGTGTCGCACAGATGGTACCAGACAGGGACAGTGGAGGCACAACCAAGGCCCCGCCAGTATGACATCCGCCTCCCCAGTGGCCGCACCATCCAACGCAACAGGATTCACCTACGCCCAGTGCCGCCCGGAGACGGAGACCCAGCACCTGCCCCTGCCGCTGATGATGCAGTACCCCAGGCTCCTCCTGGCCCTAGACGTTCCGAGCGACTACGTCAACGCCGGGACACGCCAGCATGAAGCTCAAGACGTCGCTATGAGCTCCAAGGGGGGAGGGAGGTGTGGGTTAGTCAGTAGCTAGTGTCTGTACGACAACGTGCAGCCTGGCATCATCTTACGCCAGGCTACACGGTAGGAGCTTCCCGCGCTAGCTAGGGGAGAGACACCCTCTTCTGTATTTGGGGAAATATACCGGACTTCTGTTACTGTACCACATCCACTTCTGTATTCACAAAAAATATTTCATCACTTCATCTTAGCTTTTATGTTGCATAATTTTACAAGAAATATATATATATCTGTAATATATATATATCCACACCCACATCTGCATATATATACATATAAATATATATATATATATATATATATATATATATATATATCTGCATTCACATCTGTGGGTCTCTGAATTTTGAAATCCAATACAGTCTGCATCTTACATCTGGTCACACTTCTTTCTAATTCAAAGCTCTCAATCAAAGAATCTGATATGGTTCATGATGAACTGATTTGCAGCACTTGTAAGTATTTTTCAAATGCTCTGTTTTCATATAAGGGCTATTTACTTCCACTGACCAGAAAATATTTCAGATTTTCAGATTCACATTTTTTTTTTTTTTTATGCAAGAGAGAAAGCTGGCCAAGGAAAAAAAAAATGGCCCACTTGATTGCCAGGTCCCTCAAAGATCAAATGGAATTTACCAAAGGTCTGGGATGAGTGTCTTGAAACCTCCATCTTAAAAGAAGTTAAGTCACAGGAAGATGAAAATACATACAGAAGTAGGCAGGGAGTTCCAAAGTTTACCAGAGAAAGGTATCATTGAGACTAGTGGTTAACTCTTGCATTAGAGAGTTGGACAGAAAGCCTTGTGCATCGAGGCCATAGGAGGAGGGGAGGCATGCCATTAGAAGAATTAAAAGAGTAATTAGCATGAAAATAGCAATAAAAGACGGCAAAAGATGCAACATTTCGGCAGTGAGAAAGAGCTGAAGACAGTCAGTCACAGGAAGGTTATTGATGAGACAAAAAGCTTTTGATTCCACCCAATCTAATAAAACTGTGTGAATGGAACACCCTCAAACATGCAAAGAGTACTCCATACATGGACAAATAAGGGCCTTGTACAAAGTTATTAATTGGAGGAGTGAGAAAAACTGGCAGAGACACCTCAGATGTTTTAGCAAGAGATATGATGTGAAGTTTCCAGTTTAGATTATGAGTAAAGGACAGACTAAGAATATTCAATGTAGAAGAGAGAACACCTGAGTGTCATTGAAGAAGAGGGGTTAGTTTTCTGGGAGGTTGTATCGAGTTGATAGATGGAAGAATTGAGTTTTGGAGGCATTGAACACTACTAAGTTTTCTCTGCCCCAATCAGCAATCTTAGAGAGATCAGAAGTCAGGCATTCCGTGGTGTCCGTGGTGTCCTCCGCAAGACAAATTCTGACTGATTATTAACATGAACACACCACAATAAACAGCTAACAATAAATAGCCACTACCTGACCATAAAATCTGGTTTGATGGAAGATTATTGAATACAACTATAATGTGATGCACTTAATATGAATTAAATTTCCACTTTACATTTAAGGTTCTGTTTGTATGTGCCACAATGATGACTTTAACATTATATTATTCATATGTGTTAAATGAGAACCCTTTACTATATATTTGTGCAGAATCATATAATGGTAACAACTCTTATTTAGATCTTTGGTCCTGGGATCAGCTAAATTACACTATAATATGCCAATTTTTTGTTAAGTTTCATTATCTTTATTTCTTTTTTTGGCTGGAACATTTTGATGTTTCAAATTTAACTGAAAAATAATGTTTACCTAAATATCAAGTTTTTTTTTTTTTTTTTTTTCATTCAGAGAATGGAGAAGGAATCCCACCTTAATGGGCAATTTACCAAGAGGAATTCAGATTATAATTCAATATACATAAAAAACTGGTCACATCCTTAAATCATTACTTTAAACCAAAAGGAGAAAACATGAGAAAATATTTGATCTTCGGCAAATTGTGGTTCCTCACCTCACCTTCTACCAGTCTCTTAACCGCCAAGTGACAGTCTTCTAATATACAGTCAGAGAAAGGCATTTCCAAATCAAAGCTAATGCCAAATACATCCTCTTAGCCATGGGACCTTCATATTCCCCCCACAGTACTATTACATCCTCATAATCCTAGTCCTTACATGGCCTATGATTTACAAAATACCTACACCATTTTTTAAGAACTATGTTGAGATAGATATCTTTGTAGTCTGAGATGGAGAAACTCCATCTGACATTGTTTTGTTCTCTGGTCTACAGTACACTACATTCAGCACATCACTACCTTGCATATCACAAGGTACCACAGCTGTCCAGATACAACTCTCACTGGGTAGTAAACATAACTTGGAAAAAATTCATTGATCTAAGCATTAATTCCGTAACTTTTTGCCATGAAATTAGCCAAATACAATCCACATCAGGATGTTCATATCATATAATTCAACAATGTTTTATACTGTTCTTCATTACTGTTGTTCTCTCTCTCTCTCTCTCTCTCTCTCTCTCCCTAGATAGTCCTTTCCTTTAAAACAAAAGCACCAATAGGAAAAATTGACATCTTAAGGCAGGTATTGGTCAGAGGTGGACAGTTCAAGTTGCCAAGTCAATCACTGTACAAAGTGTCACTGACATGAAGCCTGACAAAATCTGGTCTAAACTGTAATAAATACTAATTGGTTAATTGCAAAATTAAATATTACAATTATTTTTAATTTGGTGATGGCTCAACTATCACAATAAGAATATTGAGATTTACACAATGAAATATAACTATACAGATTTAGTATTTGGAGGATGCAGCCTTCCAAAATAATGTGTAAAGTTTTTCTTTTTTATAAAATAATAATAACAATAATTATTAATTTATTATTATTATTATTATAAGAACCTGTTCTGACAGTTGATGCTGTCCAGTAAGAACTGTGAGTAAAGTTTATATTTTTCACTATAATGCTTTCTCTTCAAATACCTGAGACAGCGGAGCAACAGGGAGTTGCACGCGTGCAGGTGAAACAAAGGCGTTCCTGCATGAGCTGACAGGCTCATGAAGTGACCTTGACCCAGTCCCCTCATGCCTCCCACTGACAGCACTGCCACACAATCATCCACCCCATCCCGACCATGAGTCACCGTCACGAGCACAGTGTCAGTAAAACCGTGAGTAGACCAGTCAGGTACCATTAGCACAGGTAAGGTGAGGTGTGAGGCGCGGGCCTAATACTGCTTCACGTCACCACTCGGCTGCTTACCTGTCACAAGCTGGTAGCGGTTTCCGCAGGTGCGAACGTCTCAACTCGCCCTTGGTATTTGATGAACTGTGGACCGCTCTACACTTTGATATTTCAAGAACAAGAGGAAGAAATGAAAGGAAAAAATAGTAAGCTAGTCGACCGCCACACGGGGCACTTGTTTACACGACACAGCTGTGGCGCGGGAGGACTCGGCGCCGGCAGTGCCTCCTTCGCCTCGCCGCCACCTGTCACCCTGTCACTCTGCTCTACTAGCCTGCACTGACCAAGTGTCATGACTGTGCGATGAGTTTGTATCACACACTTAACTTTTCCTCATGTTACCGCTTTCTGTCATCACTGAGCCGAATAAACCTGAACTAAATATGTTACAATTTTCTTGTGTAACGTCACGTTTCATTATTAAACAACAAGGTCACCCACTGCACTTGCGATATATATATATATATATATATATATATATATATATATATATATATATATATATATATATATATATATATATATATATATATATATATATATATATATATATATATATATATATATATATATATATATATATATATATATATATATATATATATATATATATATATATATATATATATATATATATATATATATATATATATATATATATATATATATATATATATATATATATAGAGAGAGAGAGAGAGAGAGAGAGAGAGAGAGAGAGAGAGAGAGAGAGAGAGAGAGAGAGAGAGAGAGAGAGAGAGAGAGAGAGAGAGAGAGAGAGAGAGAGAGAGAGATTATTGAAAAGGAAGGTATTGTGAGTGTTACCATTCAAATAGGCTACATCGTTGGTAAAGAAAGAAAAATATTTAGTTGAAATAGGCAAGTAATTTCTTATTGTCAGTGTAATTATAACAATTGTAATGGCACTTTTCTCCGTGACAGCGCCTGGTTAACAGTGCTTGATGACGAGTGCTTTATAACTTAAATTACTTCCTAATGGGCTCTCAGCGTAACATGACGGCGAGTGGATACCTGGAGATGATGTCAGGACGGCACGCTCACGAATAGTTACATGTGAACGTGAGTCCTCCCGCTCTGCTGAGCTTGGAGGACTGACGGATGTACTTATCAGGTACACCTGTCACGGCATGGAGGCCCACGTAACACATGTCGATTCACTCTTCAAGTAGAAATACTTTTCGAGACTCCGTTAAGTTTGCTTCTGTACAGCTGTCAGATGAGTAACGTTATGTAAACTCATGATACCAGAAGGGCAACGTAATTAGACAGATTGAAAAAAAAAAAATACCTTTCTCCTCTAAATTTGTACAGTCCAGATAGATAAACGAGTGAAGAATGAATAAGAGAATTTGTTCACATTATGCTCACAAGTAAAACAAATACCTAATACAACATTGAATATCAGGGATGCAGTCTCAACCGATCTCACGCCTACAGAAGTAATCCTAATATCCACCGTCTTGTAGTTCACTAACCTTTCGCTCCAAGCCTTCGTCCACCACCACCACCACCACCAACATAAAGTCGAGTGTTTTTAATGTAGCACTCCTGTCCTACCGAGAAATTCGTAATCGTATGCTTCTACGTCTTCAGCTAACATGAACGGAAGCACATTAAAGCAACAAAATTAAGTGAATATTCGAGAGAGAGAGAGAGAGAGAGAGAGAGAGAGAGAGAGAGAGAGAGAGAGAGAGAGAGAATTTACTCTAAATGCCTAGAAGTAATGTTGAGATGACTTTCTAACAAGAGCACCTTATCTTTATATTGTATATGAGGGGAGGGATTTGAGAATCCTCACAGTTCATGTATTGATAGGCTGCAAAGGCGAATAAATCGTTCAGCCGAGCCCAACTTTTTAGAGTCTGGGCGGAAAGTATCTAGTGACTCGTGTATTTTCTGTGGTGTGGTATACATGGTAAGTATTTGTTAAAGTTAAACCGTGATCCCGGACATCTTTGTCTCCTCTCCTCTCTATATCATCTTCATCTGCAGAGTCAATATCTGTTCACAAAATCAATACACGTACTGTTTCGATCTTATAAACATAAGTATATATAAAAAAAAAAGGCGAGTTAAAAACACCATTTTATTGCGCATCATCTCTGAAACATGGCACGATGCTTTTACAAAAGTACGCTGTACAAAACCTTACATTAACATATGTGATACAAAACTTTTCAATATAATGGCACGTTCTGAGTGTTTTGTGCTTACGTATACATAATCCATCAATATTACATATTAGTGACATCACTGAATAAAACTAACCAATTCACACGGAGAAAGGAATATCCGTTCCTTTCAAACTAAAGTCATTACAGTAATACAGCATGGAACAACTGAATAGGAAGAGACGACTTATGAAGGAGAATTTCCAAGTTAAATACAAACAAGACAAACCCAAATTGAAGGAAGGATAAGTTAGTATGTACTTTTCGAAGCCACATCGATCCTATGGAGGATGATAATAGAGAAGAGCGACGAGTACGTGGTGATGAGGCCACTGGAAGGCATTGATACGTACATATTGGTTCACTAAGGCACAACACGTCCACAGTAGGCACTTCACAATGTATTGCTAGCTGCTACACTGCCACACACACACACACACACACACACACACACACACACACACACACACAGATTCTCTCTCTCTCTCTCTCTCTCTCTCTCTCTCTCTCTCTCTCTCTCTCTCTCTCTCACTACTATTGACACCAAACATGGAAGAACCAGTATTATTCCGCTAACACCTTTGCCACCTACACTACACCTACGCTAACATCACCACCGCCATCACCACAAAAGGCACATCGAACTACCAAAACACACGCAACTTGTATTACTCTTACGGTATCGGCGACACTTTCTACGTTGAGGCTGCTACAATCTAACACTACAACAAAACTTGGATATGGCGCAGCGTGAGTCCACAACGAGAGCGACAGGATGAGGCCATACATGTTTACATTGTCTTCATCTATAGTCTCATTACGTATTTGTTTGCACTGTTGCTACATCCTGTTAAAACTAGAACTTTCCACTCTCCTGTCAGGCATCACAGTGAGAAGAGAAGTGTAATAGTAAATGCATATCGTTCACGAAGGAGTGATACGGCTCAACTAGTGACTTGGCATCTATCTCCTATAAGAATATTAATACCAATAATAATGAAATCAAATTATCATATAAATAGTACTCAGTTTTCATTCACGCTTAACTAGATAAAAATGATCAGTTGAACAAATAGTAATAATATTACTCATTGTTCATTTACACTTACATGACTCAGTGACTAGCACGTTTATATGGAGACGGTCCTACGAGTAATAACACATATAATGGCAGTTATTTAGTAACATGACTATAACTTGAGATTCTTCCTTCTCTTTAACATCACACGTTCTGTTTGACTAGCAACTGTTACCATTCCTGTGTTCTCCTTCCTTCCATCTGCGGAAACCTTCAATTTCCTGAGTCACAATGACAATAACCTAATATCCGCAGCTTATTTCCTTTTGGAAAATCGGATATAACTAGAATTTCTATTAATCGCATATACTCCTGCGATTGGAATTTGTTGGATTTTTTTCTTTAAAATTATCAAAATAAGGCTGCATCTGACAGGCACATTCCCTCACCAATGGAATACGCAAGCTTCTTCACTGTTCAAGTAAGGGAAAAATTTACCTCCAAAACTATGTGAACCTCCTGAGTTACTCCCTAAAGATCGATCTGTAGGTGAGAACACACACACACACACACACACACACACACACACACACACACACACACACACACACACACACACACACACACACACACACACACACACACACACACACACACACACACACACACACACACACACACACACACACATTCAACAGTTGAGAGTGAAGAAACAACTAAAGCTCCACCATCACCAGCCACCAACACCACCACCTGTTAGTGCACCAAGCCTGGTCTCCATTCCTCGGCCTCTAGCTAAGAGCGCTGCATGAGGGCGGCCACGTACACCCACACGGAGAGTACCTGGCCGGGATAAGGATGCAGGTGGAGGGCCAGGGCAAACTCCACTCCTGGGGCCTGCGTCAGGTGCACCCCTGTTCCGTGCACGGCCGCTACCACGCCCGCCGCTGTGCTGTACCCGAGGTGCACGCACACCCCGCATACCTGTCACGAGTTGGTGATTAGGAGGTGAATGAAGTGTATTTGTAGACAGTAGTTTTAGAATTAGTCATACTGAAATCAAGAGCCAACTCCATGTTTGAGGGAATAGTGTAGAAGACACACCATGCACGCACGCACACGCACGCACGCACGCACATGCTCACGCGCGCACCCACCCACACACACACACACACACACACACAATAATAATATAATAACTAATAATAATAATAATAATAACAATAATAATAATAATAATAATAATAATAATAATAATAATAATAATAATAATAAAAATATATTGAACAAATAAGTATACTGTAGTTGAAAACCTGAAAATTATGCATTGAAACATTATACAGTGTGTGTGTGTGTGTGTGTGTGTGTGTGTGTGTGTGTGTGTGTGTGTGTGTGTGTGTGTGTGTGTTCTGCAGTATGCCCCATGAGACAGAATAATGCAAAATACGAAAAATACCAAAACAACATCCAGTAAAAGACGAAGGAATGAATAAACAAATCGATAAATAAATAAATAAATACCTGAAAATCAAAACAGAGAAATTACACAGATAAAAAAACTATACAACCCTTTCATATAACGACAACAAACCTCACCATATACGCAGAGCTCGCAATGAAATGAACAAAAGATAAAAAGTCCCAACACGGAAATGAGCAAATAAATGAGACTATATTGGGTATAAATCACTGAGGGAAAGAAATAAAGAGGCCATATTTACGTGAAAAAAAGGCATTAATGGAGAGAGAGAGAGAGAGAGAGAGAGAGAGAGAGAGAGTAGAATACATGGCAACTGATTTTCATGTTTGATTCTCTCTCTCTCTCTCTCTCTCTCTCTCTCTCTCTCTCTCTCTCTCACACACGCACGCACCTGATGGGACTTCATGATAGCAGCAAGGAGGACGTGATCAGGGTGGTGCTGGTGCTGGTGCTGGTGCTGGAGGCTGCTGCTGCTGCTGCCGCTGGGGTGGTGTGTAGCGGTGGTGGCCGTGGTTCGCGTCTCCTCCATTCTCTCTACCAGTTTTCTCAGGACTTTGATGGCATGTCTGTTCCAAGTTGTCCTGAGAGAGAGAGAGAGAGAGAGAGAGAGAGAGAGAGAGAGAGAGAGAGAGAGAGAGAGAGAGAGAGAGAGAGAGAGAGAGAGAGAGAGAGAAATTTGTTAGAACTATGCGTGTATATTAGTCGTTCACATTAACTCGGTGCATGGACAAGACCTTCTCCCAACACTCCACCGTTTATTCTTTCTCATTCTGATTTCAAAAAAATTTGTGATTGCCGCAAAGCAAACCTAGTAGTGTTCATTGCCTTAAAAACTTTATCTATTCATTTATTACCCCGACACAACTTTCCACACAACTATTCCCTTCCCTTCAATGGTATGTAAGTGTCCCTCTCTTCTCTAACCCTTATATCGGTCTTGACGGCCTTGGGCGCCGCACGGGGGAAGGAGGTGGCCGTCGGGTCCGGCCTGGGGCCCAAGGCAGGGAACTGGCTGCAGGTCCTGCTTTTCCTTGGTGGCCTCAAGCTTCACTACTAGTCGTCCACTTGCAGCGCATCACACTAGGCAAGGGTCGCCATAAGCAAGAGATCAATGTCTATTATAGAATATGATGGTGAGTGGTGTGTACGGGACCTCTGCTTATAATGACACCGGGCTGAACAACTCGCCATGAACGAGGGCACGCTGTGCGCCATGAGCCAGGCACTGACACATTAACTCGGTGCATGGACAAGACCTTCTCCCAACACTCCACCGTTTATTCTTTCTCATACGCGTCATTTATCTGAAACAGTCGCTCTCAAAATTTCTAGAGACTTAAGAAATACAGCACGGAACCTTAACACACATTTCACCTCGCTTCTGCACAGGTTAATTCTTCTTCTTCTCAACCTTTTAATGTGATGTACCCTCGAAGTCTTTCAGTATTGATCACGTTTGTGATTGCTAGGATTGCCTTATTTATCTATTCATGCCAACTGTTTCTAAGTATCGGTCTAGTGCATGAGGTAACCATTATTCTCAATCATCTATCCCGTTCTCTGGTAAATTCTGGAATTCCCTGCCTGTTTCTATATCAAAAATACATTTCTATCTTCTAATGACTTAAACTCATTCAAGGAGGAGATTTAAATACACTTATTATGTAATTTTAAACCACCACTTTCGACTTGTTCAGTTACCATCACCTCAATGTTTTATTTATTTATTTTTTTTTTATTGCAGAGTTAACACCCCTGCAGTGTTCCAATCCCGCATCCTCCCTTGCCTCCCCCGACCGATGCGTATCACTGGCGATCATCTGAATGGACGTGACTAGCGGCGATTAACGGGTAGGCGTGGACTCATCTGTCAATTTAATCTGGACGAACAGTATAGGGGAGAACGCAGCACTACAGACAGTGATTGGAAAACAAAGACAG
Source organism: Portunus trituberculatus (assembly GCF_017591435.1). Classification (NCBI taxonomy): domain Eukaryota; kingdom Metazoa; phylum Arthropoda; class Malacostraca; order Decapoda; family Portunidae; genus Portunus; species Portunus trituberculatus. The sequence goes on from NC_059297.1 coordinate 22,982,798, forward strand.
AAAAAAGGGAAAAAAAAGGATAATGACACAAGGCAAAGAAATAAAAAAGAAAAAAGAAAAGACGGAAGAAAACTCAACAAAACTAATGGCCCGAGGCAAAGATATTAAAATAAAATAAAAAAATTAAAGGAGAGAAAAAACACCAATCCCGAAGGACATGAAGATATCTCAGCTGCCAATCACTAACGTTATTATATAGAACTCGATCAACTACGAGAAATCAATTAGAAAAGTTTGACCAATCGAGTGAAGGAAGGAAGGAAGGACGGACGGAAGAGGAGGATTGAGAGTTTATCTACTATGATTTCTCCCTCTAGTGTCACGAGTGGATGGTTATTTTGAAGACACAACACTGATGACTAAATAAGAGACCCAGTAATTTTATCCTTTCTTAGACTAAGGTTACTCAAAACATCATCTTTTTATTACCCGATTCACTCCTTTTTTTGGGGTATATCTATGTCGAACTACTTACTATTTTAGGACATTGCTTCTCGTTCTACTGTCATTTCAAAATATTATGCTGGCTAGAACTTGCAGCCAAATAAGACCCGGTAGTTTTATCCTTCCTTAGACAATGGTTACTCAAAACGTCTTCTCACTTTTTAATTAACACATTCACTGCTGTCTTTCATAAATCACTAACTATTCTAGGCTATTTTTTTTCTCATTCTACCATCATTTCCAAACATAAAACTCGCTAGGACTGCAAAATCTATTTCCTTTTCATCCCTTTCTTTCTTGCATGCGCTTATCAAGGTGCATTGTTTTTAGTGCAATGAATTGTTGCATATCAAAGTAAAAGAGTTAAGAACACCGCTAATAGGCAAACAAGTACTCGAGTAGTTCAATCTCTTTAGACATATGCAGTTCTATTCCAGCTCAGTCGCTTTGAAAGAACACCACTGACACCCAAACGAGTGGTCGATTAATTCAAACTCTAAGTCCTGTAGTTTTATCTCCATTCTTGTCATCTTATTGCTAACAGTCAGGGAGTTAATTATTTCCTTCCACCTCCGACACTTTTATCTTACGAAATGCACGACGGAAAGTGACAAATCAAAACATGTATATGCTGTAAGAGAGTGAGAGGAAAGTTTATCACACGTGGTAATGCAATTAACGGGAAATATAGACGCATACACTGAAGCCGGTAAATAACACGGACTTCCATACAGTATCAATGATCAGGAATTTATTGTGTTAGCTTTCACGAATTATACAAACTCTGTGCACAATGTAATGAAAATGTGTGTGTGTGTGTGTGTGTGTGTGTGTGTGTGTGTGTGTGTGTGTGTGTGTGTGTGTGTGTGTGTGTAACAATGATAATGATGATGATGATGATGATGATGATGATGATGATGATGATACTACTACTACTACTACTACTACTACTACTACTACTACTACTACTACTACTAATAATAATAATAATAATAATAATAATAATAATAATAATAATAATAATAATAATAATAATAACAATAAAAATGTGTGTGTGTGTGTGTGTGTGTGTGTGTGTGTGTGTGTGTGTGTGTGTGTGTGTGTGTGTGTGTGTGTGTCTCACCTGTTAGTGCCCCTCCACTTCATGAAGGCGTCCCGCAGGCTAAGCTCCAGTCTCTCCTGCAGCGCCTTCACCTCGGCGGAGTCTGGCAAGGATAGGGTGAGGCGGGGGTTGCACGCTGGCCAGTCCTGGATCCCTCAAGCCGCAGAGAGAGAGAGAGAGAGAGAGAGAGAGAGAGAGAGAGGTCACGCACGTGGTAGCTCCGTGTTTTCGTGGTGTTACAGTGGTTTAACAAAGTGCAGTGTTGTGAAAATTTCAGTGCTTGAAGTGCTAAGTGTCCTGGTGTCCATGTAAAAGTGTAAGGTGTGCTAAGCCTTGCAATAGTGTTGAAAAATCACTTGAAAAGAGTGTTTGTACCCGTGCAGTGACCGAGACCCGGGCCTGACCTGACGCGAGGCCTAAGGCAGCACACAGTTGCCAAATCTCTCCAAGGTAGTTTTTAAACAACCTGTATCTCTCTCCGTGGCTGGTTTGGCTTGACTTGTGGGAGAGGTAGTTAGTGTCGTGTGTTTTTTGTGCGCCTGTGGGGAAGTGCTTTGTGTTCTGTGCCAGTGTTCAGTGTCTGTGTTCACGAGTGTGTTAGTGTCGCACGTGTCGTTTAGAACCAACACTCGTTGTCGCCCCCACACCTGGCTCCACAATTCCCCAGGAATCACTTATCCTCTCCCTCAATGTCTAGCCCCGCCCATCGCCCCATAGCCAGGCGAGACTTGCCTGGCTACCAGCCACAGAATTGGTGTTGCGTTTGTGGCAAAGCAACACTTAAGACTCAACACGTGAGCTGTGACGAGGAAACCTGCCGTAACCTTTGTCACAACAGCTGCCTTGGGGATACGCCAGTCTTCAAGTGTAGCTACACGGAGCAGCTACGACTCCAAGCAAACATCCCGGACCCCGTCACCTACATCATCGAGGAGACTGATACACCCCCAACGCCACTACCGGACGACAGTGGGGAGAGTCAGTGGGAGGGCTTGGAGAGAGGAGAGCTAGTTTCACTAGTTGAGAAGCTCACTGAGGAAGCCTCTCAACAAAACTGTGTGATTAAGTCCCTCCAGGACGACCGAGACTTGATCATACAACACAGAGACGTGTTTGCTGCGGCTCTCAGAGTAGCAGACAGGCTGATAGCGTCAAAACAGCGCCAGACGCAAGTAGCCACACGCTCTCAGGCAGTCAGCGCCCACGCAGAGTCAATTGACGAACACTGGGAGGTGGTTTGTCAGGACTCTGAGAGGTGGAGGACGTGGTGGAGCTCGGATAAACCGCAACAGCTCCGCCACTCAGCTGTTTTCTCAACTTCCACCTTCCCTTCGCCTGCCCGGGAAACAACGACCGCTCCGCCTACCTCCACTGCTTCCATCGCCACACAGAGCGACTGTGACACCTCCCCAGCGTCTACTGTCACTCCTTCTGCCACACAGAGTGACTGCTCGGTACTCACTACCACGTCTACCGCCACACAGAGCAGCAGGGACTCTTCCTCCATAAATACAGCGAACGGAGTAGATCGCGGTGCCTCTGTTCGCCCACGAACCTCTCCTCAGACCACTTCAGGAGATTGGAGAAAAAAGAAAACTAAGAGGGAAGTGCAGCAGGACGCGAGGAAGGTGTCCAGCGAAGGACTGAGGACTCACCAGGCCACCAAGCAGACACAAAAGCGAGCCAAGGCAAAAGTGTGTGAGTACTGCTCACGGAAAGGACACACTTCTGCTACTTGCCACGCCAGAACTGACGATTTACGTCAGGAGCGTCTCCTACAGCGGCTCCTTACGGTGGAAAGACACACAGCCACACCCTTCCCACCTGCAGCGCCTCAGCCCGCCCACCACCTCACTTCATTTCAGTCCTTACCACAACCTCGCCCACTCCTTCCTCAGCCTGGTATCTGGAATCAGAGCCAGGGGCGGCAGTGGACCACTCCTCTTCACCAGTACCAGCAGTCGGCCGCGGACCCTAACCACCACCTCGGACTAGCAGGCCTCGCTCACTACCATCCCTCACCATGGTACAGCCAGCTTGCCCCGCCGCCAACTAAAGGTCGTCTCTAGCAACGTCCGTGGTCTCCGGACTAACCTTGCAGACTTATACCACAACTGTGTGCAACGACACAATGCAGACGTTGTTGTGGTGACAGAGACATGGCTGAACAGTGAGGTGGAGCCCACGTATGGCAGGATGCAGGGCTTCACCCACTGGGTGAGGAGGGACCGACAGGAGCGAACAGGAGGTGGAGTGGCTGTCTGCTTCAAGGAAGGAATGCAGGCCCAGCTACTCGACATAGACACGCCTCCACTGATGGAGATGATGTACTTCCGAGTAACGCTGGCAGACCGCTCAGCCCTCTTACTGTGTGCCCTGTATCGCCCCCCGCGACAAGGGCCTGACTCACTCCTGTACCTGACTGAGACTTTAGACAACCTGATGATGGCACACAGCTGCAGCCACGTGCTGATTGTGGGGGATCTCAATCACCACCTGGAAAGAGACGCCTACGAGAATCTCCTGGAGGTGCAGGGTCTGACAGATCATGTCACCTTCCCCACACATGAACGAGGAGGGACATTAGACCCTGTCATCTCAGACTACCAGGAGGACAAGCTTCAGTGTCATCAGCTGGGGCTCGTGGGCAGCTCTGATCATCACGCTGTACTGACACAGCTGGAAGTGGGCGTGGCTCGGGACGAGGCCACCACCCGCACCATCTGGCTGTGGAACAAAGCAGACTGGGCTTCCCTGCGCCGCGACCTGACCCACACCCCATGGGCCACTCTGCTACAGGGAGGAGCAGAGAGTGAAGCACTTGCACTCACCTCTCACCTTCTCGCCCTCCAGAGACGCCACGTCCCACACAGGGAATACACCACCAGACCGACGGATCAGCCATGGTTTGGCTACCGTTGCCGTGTTGCTGCTGAGGCAAAGTATGCTGCCTGGCTCCGCTACAAGAGGAACCCGACTCGGCGCAACAAGGACTTGCATAGGGCTGCATGCAGGAGGATGGTGGTAACCAGCAAGTGGGCCTTAAAAAAGTGGGAGGAAAGCCTGCGCCGGAAACTGTGTGGCACTGGCGTAGGAAACAAAACTTGGTGGTCCCTTGTTAAGGACAAACAGGAACTGGCCACCAAGAATCCATCCCTCCCTCAGCAAGCAGGACGGTACTGTCGCCACCAGCAGTAAGGAGAGGGCACAGTTGCTGGCTTCCTTGTTTGCTGGAAAAATGAAGGTGGGGAATCCACAGCAGCCACCGCCTCAGCTGGTCCAGCAATGTGAGAAGACTGTCACCATGGTGGAGGTGACGCATCAGCAGGTGAAGCGATTATTGCGGGGCTGGACACACAGAAAGCTACCGGCCCTGATGACATCAGCCCGCACCTGCTGAAGCGATGCTCCCAGGAACTGGCTGCCCCTCTCACCCAAGTCTTCACAACTTGTGTACGGGAAAACGTCTGGCCTTCAGTGTGGAAGGAGGCTCGAGTAGTTCCTGTACACAAAAAGCTCCAGGACGGACCCAAAAAACTACAGACCCATATCCCTGTTGTCAGTGGTGGGTAAAGTGTTTGAGAGGGTCGTGGCAGAGGTGGTGTGTAGCCATCTCAAGGACAATGCCCTCCTCTCAGACCAACAGTTTGGGTTCAGACCTGGAAGGTCAACCTCCGACCTAATGATGCTTCTCACCAGGCAGTGGCAGGACGCCCTCGACGACGGCAAGGACACTATAGTGGTTGCTTTGGACATAGCTGGAGCTTTTGATAAAGTATGGCACAACGGATTACTGGAAAAGCTTCGTGCTAAAGGCATCCAGGGTGGCTTGCTACGACTCCTGGGAAATTACCTGCAGGACAGAAGCCTCAAGGTGGTTGTCAACGGGCAAACATCTGAGTCCCTGCCTGTGGAGGCATCAGTGCCACAGGGTTCAATTCTTGGCCCACTCCTGTGGAATATCTACGTGGATGATCTTCTCCAGCTACTGCCAGGAGTCAAGGCCTATGCTGATGACTGCACCCTCTCCTATACCTATCCACGCCAGGACAGTGGGCGGGCTGCTGAGGCCATCAATCAGCAGCTACGAGTGATAGAGGAGTGGGGTGCTCGCTGGCAAGTGACATTCGCGCCGGAGAAGACACAGGCAATGGTTGTCTCTCGGTCCCCAGCCGCCATGGCAGCAATGGCAGGAAAGTTGTCTTTGGCGCTGCTGCTCTCCCACTCCAAGATGACGTCAAGATACTTGGAGTGGAGGTGGATCGAGGGCTGAGGTTTGACAGCCATGTCAAATCCATTGCCAAGAAAGCCTCTCACAGGATCTCCGCTCTCAGAAGGATCGCCAGTTTCCTCGACAGGAAGGGAGACTGCTGCTGTACAAGGCACAGGTGCGGCCCCACCTTGAGTACGCAGCTCTCTCCTGGATGTCCTGTGCCGCCACACACAGAAGGAGACTGGACAGCATCCAACGCCGCGCCATACGGCTAGTAGATGCTGCAATACCACCTCACCCAGAGCCTGAGCGTCCCTTGATTCACTGGAACACCGCAGAGATGTGGCGGCAATCGTAGTGTTCCATAAGGCACAGGTGCAAAGAGTGCCACATCTGGCAGGGCTGCGTCATCCTCTGAGAGTCACCGCACGGAGCACGAGAACGGTGCTCAATGGTGGTGACGCCGTAGAGGTGCCGCGATCCCACGGGTGTCAGCATCAACGCACCTTCGCAGGACGCGTCTCCAGGATGTGGAACTTGTTCACGGCCGCGGTGCCTCACGTCCAGGAGATGAACACACACAGTGTCAAACTGATGGCACATAAGTGGAGACAGACACTGCCAACTCCTCTGACACTCTTTGTGACGTGACACTCAGTGTAGTGCAGTGCGTGAATAGTGCTAGTGAAGTGAAAAGAACAGTGCTCCATTTACATGCTGACCATCTTGTATATTATCTATTTTTAAGTCTTGTAAATATTGTAGAGAAATAGATTGTAGTACCCTTAGAATAGGTAGCACACGACAGTGCGCCTTTGGGTACATGTTCTTCTGTATAAATTATGTTTAAATAAAAAAAAAAAAAAAGAGAGAGAGAGAGAGAGAGAGAGAGAGAGAGCTCCTCGTCCCCAGTCAGGAGAGTCAAGAATTGCTGACAACAAGAACACTGGTCATCGTCATGCGGGAGTTGGAGGATGGGAAAAAGGAGGGACAATACACCACTGACTTACTGAAGCCTGACGTCTCCTAACACGACAGTAACTTAATTAAAAGGTAACCTAACAATTTAATGGTAACCTAACCTAACCTAACAATCTAACTTAAATACACATGACCTGATTTAAGAAATTAACTACGGTAACCTAACCTGACCTAACTAAATTTAACCTATACTCAATAAAACATAACCAAAGTCAACTTCACCTGATTCAACATAACGTAACCTGACCTAACTTAAATTAACTTAAAAACCTATCCTTCTATAACATAACTTGACTTTACCTAACATGCCCAGGGCAGCGCGTATTGACACACATTGTTCTCGCATCATGACTATTTTCAAAGGCTACAAAAAAATAATTAGTTGGATCCTTTTATTATTTTCCTCTTCTCGATCTTTTTCTTCAGAGGTATTTCACGGATGTTTTCCTGTTTACGATGCAAAAAATCTTTCCTAAACCATCATCAGAATCGTGCAAACACCCTTGAAACTCCTCGTAACTTACACTACTAAATCCTGTGATGAGTAGCTTGGATATTACACCGAAACATTAAAAAAAAAAAAAACATGGAATTCAACTCTACCCTACTCAAGTGACGAAGGGTGAGTGAAAGCTGATAAGTGGAGGAAAAATGAAAGGAGGAGGAAGATGGGAAGGAAGAGGAAATGGCGATGTGATGTCAAAGGGAGATAACAGTTGGTCGGATCACCTCCTGGTCCGCCCCGATAATTGTTGGGGAAGTTTTTTGAGCTTCCGTGTCTCTAATCTCGCGCGGCCAGACAAGCTCCTGGATGCCAAGCGTTGTGAAGGATCTGCACACACACACACACACACACACACACACACACACACACACACACACACACACACACACACACACACACACACACACACACACACACACACACACACACACACACACCGCGTAGTGGTTAGCACGCTCGACTCACCATCGAGAGGGCCGGGTTCGAGTCCCGGTAAGCGGCGAGGCAAATGGGCAAGCCTCTTAATGTGTGGCCCCTGTTCACCTAGCAGTAAATAGGTACGGGATGTAACTCGAGGGGTTGTGGTCTCGCTTTCCCGGTGTGTGTTGTGTGTTGACGTGGTCTATGAGCTCTGAGCTCGCTCCGTAATGGGGAAGACTGGCTGGGTGACCAGCAGACGACCGAGGTGAATTACACACACACACACACACACACACACACACACACACACACACACACACACACACACACACACACACACACACGTAAATAAATAGATGAAATAATGAAAATATCTTATAAAACATTTACTCATTTATGTCCATACACACACACACACACACACACACACACACACACACACACACACACACACACACACACACACACACACACACGTATATAAATAAACAAAATAATGAAAAAAAATTTCATGATAAAACATTTACTACGTATTAGCAACTTTTAAAAATCACTCTACAAAAAACAATGACAATAAAAAATCACACTGACATTACTAGACTACAACTCTCATCTAACCATACATACATACATACATACATACATACTCACTAGTCACTATCCCCGCTCTTACTACACTTCAAGGATAATGACCCGTATTCCTATTAAATCTTTCGGCGTCTTAACTCGACTACTTTAAAATACATTGAAGATCTTATCATTATTTATTATCTTATATAAGAATTAGGATTTGTTTCTTTGTGTCAGTTACCTGCGATTTTTTTTTTTTTTTTTTTTCAAAGGATGTTTTCATGGTCCTAGTGATTAAATAATAAAAAATCGACATCAATGGAAATATACACTCATGGGAACCCAACTTAATACGTAATGTATGTGACAACAAACCTCATAAAAGAGATCAGGATCTATTTGCAATCTGTCCGATCCATAATGATGAAGTCTAAACCAGGAGTAAATAAGACAGGAACAGGAAAAAGATCACCCATCAAGTATAACGGAGCATATTAGTAAGCATTGTGTGAATCAACTCAGCCGTGTCAAGGAGCATAACCTATCCAGCTATCTAGGCCGTAGCTTAACTTCATCTACGGCCACACGCGGTGACGTAACCCACCTCCGAGTTGGCCCAGATGTCCCCCGCGCCGGGAAACAGGGTCAGATCAGCCAGGGAAGGGATGAGGGACACGAACCAGGCGACGCGGCGGACCGTGGCGGCGGAGTCCTGGCCTGGGGAGGAACAACCACTGCATTAGGACGGTAGTCACCCAGCCTACAACTTTAAATGGCTCCAAACATTCAGTCATGGTTAGAAACTAAGATATCTACACCACCAACTCCCATTGTGTTTAGCGCGCTCTATCCTTAACCCCTTGATTGCTAATGACATACGTATTTGTATTTTCAGCAACTCTGCATTTTACTCATCAAAACTTAAGATACGTGTGCTAAAAAAAAGGCCTTGTTATAGCGATGATGTTCATCAATGATACCTTTGGCTGTGTAGGTTTAGAATGATTATCTAAACCTACACCAGACTAAAATAACATGCTGGGAAGAAGCTTTAGCAACTAAACTAACTGATTTGCTGAGAATCTATCATATATTATTTCTATACGGAGATTGTAAGCATACTGAGCGAAACTATTGACACAGCGGCAGTGAGTATGGCACTACATTCGACAACACTCCTCAACAATAAGGCTTCTATTTTTTTAACTTTAGACGCTCTGAACTATTTGAAAATGCCACGGAAACAAATACGGGATAGGTTATAAAGGTTGCTTTCCCCGCTAATAATGTAGAAGCCTTGTTTAACTATCACTAGAATCATAACGCCCTTGAAAATCCCAGTAATTTCGACTTTATCCCATAAATAGTAGTTAAAGTAAGCTACTGAAATGTTTAAAAATGCCTGAGTACATCAGACCATATGACGCAACACTCCCAAACTTTCTTGACAAACTCCATGTCACTACCTCTTCTTCATGTGCACCCACAGTCCAGGCACACGCTAAATCAGCGATAGCCAACCTGAGGCGGTCGATGCATCCTAGGGTATAAGATTTCTTTTCAAAGGATACTTGAAACAATGAGTACACGAAAGAGTACATGACATGACTAGTGTATATAAGAGTGCATGGTAAAAAAAAAATAGAAAGAGAATTGTGTCGTGTAATGTATACATGACAACCCGTGTACGAGTGTATAAGTGTGTTCAATAGTAAAAAAAAAATATATATGTAGAAAGAAAAATCTGTATGTAAAAAAAATATTTAAACTGAGATTAAAATTTTATAGATTTCCCTATTATACCAGTGCATTACACTCTGAAGCAAATAATACCTCACTGGTTTGTGATATGTCATTTCGTTTCATTGATACATTTAGAATCTAGGTAACAATGATCTAAGACCAAGTAGTCATTTCCTCTACACTCTAAACAAAAGTTGCAGAATTCAGAACAATGAAACTAGAAATCGCTTTAAAGTGTGTTCGTGGGCCGAGCAAGATGTGTTCCTACCACTCGAAGAAAAGGACAGCCCGAAGCGGCACCATTCAGTGCCGCAAGGGAGTCGGCACAGGGGAGGCGAGGAATAGTGGTTTGTAATGACACCACGCAAGGCACATTTCTCTCATCGCTTCGTCTTTCTTAAGAAAAAAAAAAAAGCTACCTTTAGTATTTAGAATAGACCCAATAATCTATATATTTCTAGTCTTAAAATGAAACAAGAGAAAAACGCGAAATACTCGTGAAATTTCTTTGTAATTAAATAATTGCAGGTGCAAAGGTACATGAATAGCTCAAAAGCTCCAGGAAGTGTGCATGAACTGAAGACAAACAAGAAACCACAGCACGACACCTACGTCACCCCAGCGCCCTTACACACACACACACACACACACACAATGTGTACACCAGACTAACATCCTACACACTTACATAAGAGCTCCTGGGGTGGCGGCAGGGGCCTAAGGTAGCGGGTGAGGCACACTAGACGACCCGAGAGGTCAAGGACGTGAGTTCGGAAGCGGCGGCGGGGATAGCGGGAAGCGAGGGCCGCCACCCACTCCCGCCCCGCCGACACCACCTCCTCCGGCTCACTGGATTCGAACTGCGCCTGGGAGCGAAGGACAGAAAAGTAATGAGATACGTGAAGAGTGGTAGAAGAGAGAGAGAGAGAGAGAGAGAGAGAGAGAGAGAGAGAGAGAGAGAGAGAGAGAGAGAGAGAGAGAGAGAGAGAGAGAGTAACGAAAAGATTGGAGGGAAAAATACAGCGAAGGGTGAGAGGAAGAGAAAGATGTCAGTGATAAGTGGAGGGTGAAAAAGAGAAGAGGAGGAAAAAGAGCTTAGGATGTAGAGTAAGGGAAAGACAAAGAAAAAATAAAACGAAGGGGAAGAGAGCAAAGGAAAGATGTCAGTGAAAAGTGATGGGTGAAAGAAAGAAGAGGAGATAAGGCTTGGGACATAGACTAGGAAAATTGAAAAAAAAAGAGAGAAACAATGTAAAATGAAAAGAAAAAGAGGAAACAGGACGGAAGAAAGCTTGTAAAGTAAAGCACGACGATGAGAAATTGTGAGGAGGAGGGGAAACTAGGGATGATGAGAAAAGGAAAAAGGAGAAGGGAGAAGAGACGGACAGAGCGAAGAATGAAAAGGATGCAAGAA
>NC_059297.1:22996689-23019189 GCF_017591435.1 Portunus trituberculatus
CTCTCTCTCTCTCTCTCTCTCTCTCTCTCTCTCTCTCTCTCTCACCTTGGCATTGGAGTAGATGGTGGAGAAAGGGATAGTGAGGGAGCCGAGCCAGCGGTGGTGAAGGCGATGGTGCAGGGTGGAGGGGCGGAGACGGGGGTCATCCAGGAGGTCTTGAGTCACCTGGTCGTACAGATGAAGAAACACATCCTCCCGCACCTGCTGAAGGCTGCCCGGGGAGAAGTTATCGTTGGGAGCCCTGCAGGAGGAGGAAGAGGAGGAAGATAAATAAGGATGGGAAGTGGGAACAGGTGTGACGGTAAAGAAAGAAAGAGGATATATGTAAAGTGGAAAGAATGAAAAGGATGGAGTTATTGAAAGCCCTGCAGGAGGAAGGAAAGTGAGAAGGAGGGAGAGCAAGAGAGTAGAAATTTAAAGTAGAGGGAAGGTAAGGAATCGTGGAAACAGTTCTGTCTCGAGTGAGGACGGAGGAAAGTGTAAGGGAAAGCGAAGAGTGATGAGGTATGGAGATGGAAGGAAGTTAAGAAATGAAGGAGCGGCGAGACATATGGATAAAAGCTAAGACTACGTGCCTAAAGGAGGAAGAATGGATGAGAGAGAGAGAGAGAGAGAGAGAGAGAGAGAGAGAGAGAGAGAGAGAGAGAGAGAGAGAGAGAGAGAGAGAGAGAGAGAGAGAGAGAGAGAGAGAGAGAGAGAGAGAGAGAGAGAGCATATCAATCTCTTCTCCTAACTCTAATAACGTACACAGCAGCACACCCAGCAAACACTGAACTGGAGATTGCAGTTTGTCTTCATTTAGTGGATAAGCCTCGCCAGCAGCACCAGACACATGTGATGCTCCGAGGGCGATTCTTGGCGTGACTCTGGACCCGCTGTCGGGGACGTGAGAAGCTGAGGATTATAAACTTACCTACCAAGTTGACTTACACCACTTTGCTGCCAAGGAGCTTTGGGCGAGAGAGGTGTAATACGAGGATAACTCTTTATTTTACACCTACGCAAAAATAAAATAAGCTTCAGCACTGACTTTCACCGTTTGGCGTTTTCCTGTAGTATATCAAGTCCTCTGATCTGCTACTGATCTACCCATTGTCAAGAATAAATCTGTATTTTTAGATATCTATCTCTCCTTAATATTATTTTCTAGAGGCTACAAAGATCATTAGTCGGGTTTTCATGGGTGTCTTTCCTAGTGGCAGTATGAAACCTTACTTATACTCACAGTTGAATAAAGAAAACATTCTTCAAATCCCCAATGACTGCCACTAATTGAAAATACGCAAGGTGAGACTCAGATATTTTTTTTTTTAGAATACGGAGAACAATAAAGAGGAAAATGGTAAACACAGTGGGGAGTGCACAAGTTTACATGACAATCGACCCTGACTGTACTCTCATTGCTAACATGATCTGCATTTTTCACCTAAATTATATAAACAAGTTCTAGTTCTGTCAGCGACAGTTGCAGTGGTGGTGATTTCTCGTGAACCAGGTGTAAAGCGTTACCTGCCGTGTTCCATACTCTGTGGTGGAAGCAAAGATCATTCATACCATATCATGCATGATCAGCCACACGGAGTCAGAGTGGTGCTGCAGTCACATGGGTTAATGCTACGCACAACACCGATTTTGGATTGCAGTGGTGACGCTGATCCATTTGTGTGTGTGTGTGTGTGTGTGTGTGTGTGTGTGTGTGTGTGTGTGTGTGTGTGTGTGTGTGTGTGTGTGTGTGTGTGTGTGTGTGTGTGTGTGTGTGTGTGTGTGTGTGTGTGTGTGTGTGTGTGTAAGAAGGGAAAACTCGCCAAGGACAACAAAAATTATCAAACAAAAAGACCCACTTAGATGCCAGCCCCCGAGCAGGGTCAAAAGAGAGCTAAAAAATGGGATAAATTCTTGAAACCTCCACCTTCAATGAGTTCAAGTCATAAGCAGTTCAATCCAATTTTGATGATTCATGACTGATCTCACATGAACAGGTCAAACCAGTTCAGACAAAGTCCTTATTTCTCCCATTGTGAATGGTCTCCGTGATACAGGCTGAGGCATGGTGACAATGTAGTGCGGGAAGGTCAGTCTGCATTTGTACAGAGCAAGTCATGAGAGGCAGCATGACAACTGGTGACCCTGAATTTGGTCTTCCTAGTCATTCTCTGCATAGACTGGCGACGCACGTACCTATTGTGTTACTATTGTTTACTCGCCCATCACTACGATGACCTACAACGTGATGTTCACTATGAAGAGCCATTAAAATTTTGGCCAGAAGAATTATACAAGAGAGAAGTGTTTCTGCCACAGGTGATAAGTTTTAGAATGAGGAACACTGTCCTATACCGATAAGCTTATAAACGATATAGACGACTGTGTATGCATCCGTCGCATAATTATAAATCATACTCAAAGGCTGATTAGCGAAAAAGCTCTGGTATAACAGACGAAGCATTGAGACACTCAGAACACCTGCCCCGCCATCCCGGTCTTTTCTGCACGTAAGCTTGCATTAATAAGTATTTACATTGGCATTATTCCGTGACCTAACATTACATATGACGATGACAGTGTATTGTTTCATGTACCATAGTTGTCAAATCTTCTTTAAGACATCCCAGAGCTATCTCAGAAGGAAATATCAGTAGAATTCATCAAGTTTAGCACTAGTATTTCTTGTTCACTCTTGTTCACAATTCTTCTCCCAACTATTCTCTTTATACGTATCGTGCTGTATTTCCTACATAAGTCTCAACGCAACACTTTTTTTTTATTTATACCATGTCACTTAATGGCTCTCTCTCTCTCTCTCTCTCTCTCTCTCTCTCTCTCTCTCTCTCTCTCTCTCTCTCTCTCTCTCTCTCTCTCACCAAAGGAGACTGAAATGACAGGAAAACTTTTGCATTGCACGCCACACAAAACCAGACGGTGAGGGGAAAGATGAAATGTTTGTCTTGTCGATGGCTCCTGAATAATGAAGAACGACCTGCCAGGCCGCACCCTGTGTGCTCCCCTGCCTCTGCTAGTCCCCCACCCATAACACCCTTCCCTTCACTCACGGCCAGTCCGCCAGGAAGCCAATACCCACCCCACACTACACGATTACGCCTCCATTTCACTCACTCACGCAGACAAGCATCAATTTATTACTGTCTCCCTGCTTCCAACTGAATAAAAACTGCAGGGTATTGGAAGCCTAGGTAATGGCATCACTTCTTGAACATAGTTTCTCTCATTTTTCTTGGTTATAATATATTTGCGATTTTATGACCTATCTATCCTGGTGTGACAAGGATAACCTGTAGACTAGCTCGCATACGTATGGCTCAGGGCCCTTATTTCATCACCACCCTTTCTCATTCTTCGGACGTCGTGAAGTTTTTATTCTTACTCTCCCTGCTTCTGGAATAATCTCTCATATTGCTTTCGTGGCCCCGTAAGGACTATTTTCAACGTTATTTTAACCACTGACAGAGTAGAATCCTAATTAAACTATCTTAAATCATAAGAAACACCCTTCCGCTAGCATTTAGTATACTACCATATAGAAAATCAAGGTGCCAGAATGTCTGATAATACGATTGCCCAGGTTCTGTATATTACTATTTTACATGTATAGAGTATAATTTTGATTTGTTATATTATCACTCCACAACTATCATTTATCCTTCTTTGCTAACGGTTGATATGGTTATTTTTTCTGAGAGTTGTATGAAGAAAAAAAGGAAACCAAAGGAAAAAAAAATGCACAGTAGCCATTTACATGATATACGTGTGGTGAAAAGGACCTAGTTGTTGCTTCCTATTATTAGATTAAGACTCAGATTTTGTGAGATGCATTGTTGTATGATGCATCAACTAATTGTGTGATCGAATTGCTCCCTTGCTTTAAAGTTGACTTGATAAACGCTCTTCACTCAGCTAA
The DNA here is from genome assembly GCF_017591435.1 of Portunus trituberculatus. NCBI lineage: Eukaryota > Metazoa > Arthropoda > Malacostraca > Decapoda > Portunidae > Portunus > Portunus trituberculatus. The sequence goes on from NC_059297.1 coordinate 23,000,606, forward strand.
AGAAAAAAACCCTCCCCTCATGCTATCTCATCAACACTCATTGACCGCACGATGGCATAACGTTCCAGAAAAATCGTCGTCTTCCTCTTAACACACACACACACACACACACACACACACACACACACACACACACACATGGAAACCAACTAATTATCTCTGGCCTTGTAAACAACGTCCTATTAAGAAAAACAAAGCAAGTTGCGTCTCTCTCTCTCTCTCTCTCTCTCTCTCTCTCTCTGGTCTTGATGAATAACTCACATAATTTGAATATCTGACAGACTCACATAATTACATATACACATAACATTTATTTATTTAATTGTTAGTTAGTTAATTACTTTTACCGTTTGTTATTATTCTATGATTTAATTTTTTTTTCTTTTACGGATGTTTACTGCCTTTACATTCTTCTTCCTACCCACTGTTCTCTTAATAATGCACTCACCCAACAACACACACACACACACACACACACACACACACACACACACACACCGCGTAGTGTGGTGGTTAGCACACTCGGCTCTCAACCGAGATGGTCCCGGTGTACCAGTCTGCATTTCTCCCCGTCTGAGATTCCCCCAGGGGAAAATCTGGCCCAGGATAAATCTCCCCCAGGGGGAATTTTGACTCAGGATAGTATTCCCCTCTCCTGGCCAATATTCCCCCCGTCCCCATACACATGCTCAGGTGGGAATGGACTTGATTGGACCTTTACCCGAAAGAGAAATAATCAAAGAGGACACTGTTACATTGTGGCAATGACCGATTACTTCTCAAAATTCCCAGTTGCTGCAGCTCTAAAGCATAAAACTGCAGCAGAGGTGGCCCAGTTCTTTTTGATGCCATGTGTGACTTTGGTTGTGTTGAAACACTTATTACTGACCAAGGCCGCGAATTTGTAAATCAATTGAATGACATCCTCTGTGAAAAGCTGCAAATTAATCACAAAATTGCTTCACCCTATCATCCTCAAACTAATGGACTGCAGGAAAAATTCAATCAGACACTTGAAAGAGCTCTTATGAAATGCGTCAATGAAAAGCAAAACGACTGGAATATGCACATAAAAAGAATCCTGTTCAGATATCGCACATCTGTTCACGCCAGCACTGGTGTTGCCCCTTTCACTGCGATGTTTAGGAGAGATCCAGTACTCCCCATCTACTTAGACACTGGGTCACAGGTGAAAGATGGAGCAACGACAGAAGAAACTATCAAAGAGTTAACAGAGAGAGTAGTGTCAGAAAAGAAGGTAGCAGAGGAAAAAATGGCGATGAACATTGCAAAATCTCAAAGAAGACAGAAGAACTATGATAAGAGACATACAGGCAACGTTGGTTCTATTTACAGATTTTTAAGTCTCCGTTGGGAGACAGCCTTTTAACCTTGAATTTTAATAATGCTACGGTAATATGTTTCAACTTCCATTTGTAATCTTGAAATGATAAATCTTAAAATAAAAAACATATGAGCTTCATTTTACTTTTCAGTAACCATTGTATTCGTTACATTACGCAGTTTTTTGTACGGTGAAATTGACTGACGTACAAAACGTCTCCTTCCCTACCTTTATTCTTGTCTCCCCCTTCCCTTGTCCATAGTGCCATATGATATATTTTCCAGTTACATTGACATACTTCATAAGCATTACAATACATTACACTACTTGCCTTTGGTGACTTGAGAACGGTGATATGATTTTTTGTGTGAGGGGGTGAAATGGCCAAGAGGGAGGAAATATATCCTGTGTCTGTAATTCCCCCCCAGGGAAAAACAGCCCAGACCAATTCTCCCCGGGGGAGAAATTTAACCTGCTACACCGGGTTCGCAGCAAGGGAAATGGGCAAGCCTCTTAATATGTAGCCCCTGTTCATCTAGCAGCAAGTAGGTACGGGATGTAGTTCGAGAGGTTGTGGCCTCGCTTTCCCAGTGTATTGAGTGTGATATTTTTTTTTTCTTTTTACGGTAAGGCCTATAGCGCCTGTAGGCACACTTGAAGAGTGTATGGGAAGCGCTGTTCAGCTTCCGCCCATTAGTGGCGCAGGCAATTTTATTTATAGTGGTACCCATATTAGGGCCCATATCACCGCCCAAGCTCATCTTGAGTGTAACCACCTAGAACCTGGGTATCATGGTGATATGTAGGTAACTTTAAGCCACTCGACAAATGGCAAAGTGTTTTAAGGCTGTTCGTGGTGGGATTCGAACCTACGCGTGGACGTCTGCCCGAGCCCCGATCCCACGCTCACCACCTTATCCACCCGAAGACCGGTCTATGAGCTCTAACTTCGCTCCGTAATGGGAAAGCTGGCTGGGTGACCCACGGTCTCGCTAGACCATGAGGTGACCAGCAGACGACCGTGAATACACACAAACACACACACATAAAGCTTATTACGTGCATGGTAGACAAAAGATCACGAGACAACTTTTTTTCACTGGTATCGCCGAAACTTGGTTTCATTTTAACGATAATCCATCATTCTACTATTTGGTTCCAGCTAAGCATATAGTGCAGTTATGCTGAGCGTATACTATGCTCGCTCGTTAGTGTTTACTGGCAGGTGACACCAGCAGTGAAATTTGCGTTCATAAAGTTCCCCACCGCTACATGCGCCGGGTGTGGAGCATTGCTATCTCTGTTTTATAGGGGTGGAACAGCATAAGCGTCGCTCCTTTCCCGTATACCAGGTAGATATAACCAAGTGAACACACACACACACACACACACACACACACACACACACACACACACACACACACACACACACAGAAGAAATGAAGAATATAAAGTGGGAAGATGGAATTATGCCAAGACAGATTTTGGAAACCTAAAGAAATTCTTTCAAGAGACCTAAGGAGCAAATGAAAAGCAGTGAGCAAGAAATGAATATGTGTTGAAATTTGCACCCCACCGCTACATGCGCCGGGTGTGGAGCATTGCTATCTCTGTATAGGGAAGGTGGAACAGCATAAGCGTCGCTCCTTTCCCAGGTAGATATAACCAAGTGAACAGGAAAGAGATGGTTGGGCACACACCACACACACACTCACACACACACACACACACAAGGGACAAAGCATAATGACAGAACTTACCATTAACTGAAATACTAATAGCCTGCCACACTACATTACATCATGCAAAGATATGAGTGGAATGCTCAAGTAAGGAGGAGGAGGAGGAGGAGGAGGAGGAGGAGGAGGAGGAGGAGGAGGAGGAGGAGGAGGAGAAGGAGGAGGAGGAGGAGGAGGAGGAGGAGGAGGAGGAGGAGGAGGAGGAGGAGGAGGAGGAGGAGGAGGAAAGATTCTTTTAGATGGTTGAATTCACAGAGATGGATGAGGGAAATGCTAGTAAGAGGTGAAAAGAAACAAAAAAAAAGTATGGAAAATAGTCTGATTGATGGGGAAAACAGAGGTAGAGTGTGGGAAAGATCAAAATTAAGGGAGAAAATTAGTAAAGAAAGATGAGTTCTAGGCATGAAAGGAAAAGGAGGAAGAATATGAGCATAAAAAAGTACAACAATAGTGAAGGACCAGAAGGACAAAAAAGAAGAGAATAGGATATTGTAACTGAGTTTCAAAAAAGGAGAAACAAAACACAATGAAGCACTAACCTCCCTTTCCCTCACCATCACTAAACATCCTATCATCCTAAACACAAGTCAACCCCTTGGAAAAGAAATTAACAAAAACTCCACTCACTTCTTTTTACCTATAGAATAAATAAGTTGTAGTCACGTCACATGCCCGTTTCCCATGACTCACCTGAAGGGGAAGGAAAGCTGCTGGTTCCACGTTGGGTTGGGACCCTCCGCCACACTGGTGCTCCGCGTGGTGCGCTGGAAAGTCACCTCAACCATGGTCCTCACACAACCGCCATCACTACCACCACCACCACTACCAAGGCTGTCTGTAAAAGAGAGTGAGTTGTCCATTGTATAAAAGATTTTATTCCATACTGCAGCAACCCACAGCCTAGGTCATATTACTCCTGAGTCATTGTAGTAAATATAAAGAATATCTAAAGAAAGATTTAGTGAAATAAAAAGGGGTTATCTTGTCTACTGATTTACAATAAAACTTCTCCTAGTCAGTATTTTGTAAATCAGCAAATGTTCTTACATACAGTATTCATCAAAAACATAAATCATTTAAAGTTGCTTATCTAAAAAGAAAAAAATGTATGAAATAAATATTTAGGCATTTGCATATCCACTGAAAGCTGTATATAGAGATAGAAGAGAATGAAGAGATCTAATAATAATGTACAAGATAGTCAATGGCATTGAAGGAAGACCTAGTGCTGTTGACAAAAGATGGAAAGACAAGAGGTAATGTAAAAAAAATCAGGATGAGGCAGTGTGTGAAGGATATTGGAAAATATAGTTTTCCACACAGAATGAGGAAGAAGAGGAATGCATTGAATAATGAAGTTGTTACACCACATAAATGTACATAACTTTAAGGAAAAATTGGATAAATGGAGACACTCAGACAAGACACTTTGAACCCCGCTCGAATCCTGTACAATACAACTAGGTAAATACAACTAGATAAATACACACATAGACACACACACACACACACACACACATAGACAAACACACACACTTTTACCTTGCTGCTGCTGAGGATCGCGGACAGGAACATTGAAGGCACGGGCAACATGCACAATGAGCTGCACACGTTGGTCTGTGAGAGCAGCACCACGCACACGGTCCCGAGGCCGCCGTGTGGGTCTGAGGGGTCGGCGAGCACGGAACACCGCTGCCAGGGAACTGCCAAGGGTACTGAAGAAGAAACAAGGATATCAATGAAGGGGTCACATACATGTACATAAAAATAAAAGAAACAAGGGAAGGAAGCTTCAAGAAGCCTTTAGGCTTCCCTGAACAAAACATACTGGCTCATTTTGAGATATCATCCCCACTTATAAATCTGTACATGTATATTCTTTTAAAGTTCTCTAATGTAGTCAAGCCAAGATAAGGTTTTTTGGCCAAAACTCTTCTTAAATTTAATTTTTTCAAGATTATACTTATAATTTCTTGATCTATCCTGATAACTGATCCTGAGAATTTTGCTTAAGTCATCCTTGTTTTATCCCCTACACAGATATAGATATCTCACACTAACTTCATTACCACATTCCATCCAAACAGTTCTCTCATCCTCTCATGCACAACTAACCCAATGTCTGGGATGCTTTCCTCCCGCACCAAATCCTCCAGGACAGGGGCAGCACTGTCTGGGGAGTAGCGCAGTTGAAGGCGCCGACGAAGGGATGCTAGCAACCCTTCAACTCGCTCCCACCGTTGCTCCAGCTCTGCGCCCCATCCCTCACCCACTTCCTTCACTCCTACAGCCTTCCCATCTCCAGTGGCACCACCATTCCCATTGCTACCCTCTTCTCCCACTGCCACCACTGCTTCAGCTTCCTCCTCCATCTCCCTTGTTCGCCTCTCAAAGTTCTGAAGGTGAAAGCAAAGGTTTTGGGAGAAATGTAGGAATGTTTGGGTTAAGAAGTCTTTCTACTTTCTGTACAGGCAGAAATGCAGAAGTTTGAAAGAACTGTTATGTCATGTTTTGAGCTGAGGTTATGGTGAATACAAAGCAAAAAGGACAGAGGCAATAAAAATTTTGGAAATGAAAAACCTGTAAATTGTGTAGAATTCAGGGGTTCTCAACCTTTTTCTGATTAAGAACCTCCTGAGTTATAAGACCATCTATCCAAACCCCCAGTAATCTGACATTGAACAGAATGTTAATTTAGTTACTGACACTAACTCTACAATGATATACTGCAAAGGATATTATTAGATCAGCCATCTAAGTACCCTTGGAAATCTTCTTGAACCCCTGGGGATTTCCAAATCCCAGGTTAAGAATCCCTAGTGTAGATGGTTTGACATAGTAAGAAAAAATACAGTGATTCATAGAAGTCATCATTGTTTCTTAGAAGAAAACAAGCAATGGAGCTGAATTTTCTTAATTATCATGGAATTTCTTTAAAAGTTATGAGAGGAGTGAATATAAATGAAACTGTTATGTATAAAATAGTATTTTCAAATTATAAATAGATCTGTAACAAATAATCAGTAGTGCATAATGCATAAAGAGGTATGTGGATGTATTCATAGTATATAATGTATTGCTGTAGAGCAATTATTATCAAGGTAGTGACAGATCAATGCCGGTCAGAATCCAGTAAGGCCTTGGTCATCACACCAGTTCTACCTAATAAACTGAGACTCACCTACATTTACCTTGAGCATCCTACTAAGGTTCAATCCACACCAGTCACATCTTGTAGCAAAGTGATCTGCTTTCACATCAGTTTTCTAAGTATTTTCATAATGCTCTAAAGTGAAGCATGATAATTGCATTACTGCCTAAATCAATATTACTAATACATACATCTACTTTCAAACCATTTCACTTTACTTTATACTTAACACTACACTTAAACAAACCTACAGTCACCACCACTCACCTGCAGAGGGTCACGTAACACCTGAGTCTCCAATGCAGGCACCAAGCAGGCATCACGGTATAGAGGCTCTCCTTGGTCCCGCAGCTCCAGGACCCGCAGCCTCACACCACCCCCACGCCCACCCTCCCACCCAGCCATCCTATCAAATTCCAGATAGTGGCCCCCACCATGCACATTACGGCCACCTGCTAACTTCTAAGAGAGAGAGAGAGAGAGAGAGAGAAGTTGCATTAGGTGAAGATTTAAGAGATGTAGATTTGTTAAACTTTCAGTATTGATAAATTAACTATTGTTTCTTAGTTCTTCTCACTCATTTTTAGATTGTTGTGGAGGTAAGATCAAGATTTTTGTGTTGATGGTGTTTGAAAAGGAGTTAATTTTTTTCTTAATGCAAGTGTTTTAGAAAAAATGTTGGAGTGAATTAGTGAACTTGTGGATTACTCTTAACTTTGTGAACTATTTTTTTTCTTTTTATTGATCTGAGAGAGAGAGAGAGAGAGAGAGAGAGAGAGAGAGAGAGAGAGAGAGAGAGAGAGAGAGAGAGAGAGAGAGAGAGAGAGAGAGAGAGAGAGAGAGAGAGAGAATGATAAACAAATTCCATCATGGTCATCTCAGTAACCAACAAATCAAAGACTAGAGTGTACCTGCAGGTGAGCAATCAGGGCAGCATTAGCAGGATCATTGGGATCCAGCCGTGCTTCCTGCAGCCACTGCCGTGTATCTGTTACACCATCCTCAGAGGCAGCCACCCACTGTTCAGAAGATAATGCAACATATGATTATTATGATGAGCAAATAAATAATCATGCAATAAAAACAGTAGTCAATATCTGTATGCCAAACCTTCATGTGGTCAGCAGGCACTTGGTCAATGTAAACAAGCAAAGAAAGAAAAATTAAATTGAGTTAAGTTGATATTTGCATGTCAAATACTATACATACTTGTACATTACAGACATACATTTGACAGTTTTACCCTAAGAGCAGTGGAAGAGGTTGGAGGATGGCAGCATGGATAGGTGGATGTCCAAGTGGAGCCAGTACCTCCCCTTCAGTACCAGTGGCCCACCCTAACTTATACTTCAATTCCCCTGTGGTAAGGCTTGACCCATACTGTGATCCCACCTGGCCACAGCCAACTCCAGCATGACTGTGACTCACAACCTGCAAGGGACAGCCAAAAGATTGGAAAAAGATATAGAATGAAAAAAAAAAACAAAAAGAGAAATGAAGTAACTAAAAACTAAAATATGAAAATAGTAACATACAGTAAAACAGATGGACAATATACATATATACCAGTAAATGGAAAAAATTGTAAAAAATTGGCAATATATATATATATATATAGAGAGAGAGAGAGAGAGAGAGAGAGAGAGAGAGAGAGAGAGAGAGAGAGAGAGAGAGAGAGAGAGAGAGAGAGAGAGAGAGAGAGAGAGAGAGAGAGAGAGAGAGAGAGAGAGAGAGAGAGAGAGAGAGAGAGAGAGAGAGAGAGAGAGAGAGAGAGAGAGAGAGAGAGAGAGAGAGAGAGAGAGAAACTGCAAAAAAGAATACAAGAAAAAGAACAAAGGATGGCCAACAAAAAAAAATCAAGGTAACCAAGAAAGAAATGTGAATGATGTGGATCATAAGAAGTATGTACTTTATTTAATGGTGATGTTTGTGATGATAATGACTTCTGTAACAACAACGATAGTAATACATACTCCAGTATCATTGCCAACATAAACAATTTTTTAAACAGTTTATCACTTTTCACAAAATAAGTACTCACCACTCAGTATCTAACACAAGTTTCTAATAAGCAATCATATGAATGAAGAGTCCACTTTCTTTTTTTATTTGTGTGTGCGTGTGTGTATCTACCTACATTGTTGTATTGTACAGGGTATCCTTTGTAGAGCTCAGAGACCACACTACTGCTGCATATTCCAGCCTTGGGTGTATCATGCTTGTGATGATTTTTTCATCATATCTTTATCCATGTAATGAAATGCCACTCTTATATTAGTCAACATCTAATATGATAGTCCAAATATCTTGCTTATGTGTTTATCAGGGCTCAGATTTTCCTGTATGATCACTCCAAGATCTTTTTCCTCTTTAGTCTTCATTATTTGTTCCTCTCCCATCAAATAGTTCCATTCTGGTCTTCTCTTACTCTTTCCTAGTTCCATTATGTGGCATTTCTTGGCATTAAACTCTAATTTCCACTTCTTGCTCCATTCATAGATCTTGTTTAAATCTTTCTGCAACAGCAGACAGTCCTCTCTGGTTTTGATAACTTTTAGCAACTTTGCATCATCAGTTAATAAATTTATATAACTGTTTATCCCAATGTGAATGTCGTTTACATAAACTTGAAACATAATGGGGTATGTGTGTGTGTGTGTGTGTGTGTGTGTGTGTGTGTGTGTGTGTGTGTGTGTGTGTAATTCACTGTTTGATCTGCTGCAGTCTCTGACGAGACAGCCAGACGTTACCCTACGGAACGAGCTCAGAGCTCATTATTTCCGATCTTCGGATAGGTCTGAGACCAGGCACACACCACACACCGGGACAACAAGGTCACAACTCCTCGATTTACATCCCGTACCTACTCACTGCTAGGTGAACAGGGGCTACACGTGAAAGGAGACACACCCAAATATCTCCACCCGGCCGGGAATCGAACCCCGGTCCTCTGGCTTGTGAAGCCAGCGCCTAACCACTGAGCTACCGGGCTGTGTGTGTGTGTGTGTGTGTGTGTGTGTGTGTGTGTGTGTGTGTGTGTGTGTGTGTGTGTGTGTGTGTATTTACCTAATTGTATTTACCTAATTGTAACATACGGGAAAAGAGCTATGCTCGTGTTGTCCCGCTCCATATCTATTAATGTCCAGCTTTTCTTAAAATCATGAATATTCCTTGCGTTGACCACTTCCACGTCTAAACTATTCCATGCTTCCACCCTTCTATGAGGGAAGCTATATTTTTTTTCTTTTTTTTTTTTTTTCTGTGTGTGTGTGTGTGTGTGTGTGTGTGCTTGAAAACACATACAAAAATTTCCATGATGCAGTCAGTCCCTATTGCAATAGTATGCTCATATACTGTGAAGGACCAGGGATAGTTAACTTGTGGAACTATCAATATGTCTATGTTCTTGGTATTAAGTTTTGTAAGAAGACACACTGATTATTTCAAATATGCACAGCTAGTCATAACCTTCAGCAGATAAAGTCAATTAATACATCACAAACCTTTCACCTCAGTAGTGAGAAACAGCCTGAATCTATTAAGATGTAACCACAATGCCTTGGCCACAAGAATTCCATTTTACTAAAATTAACACCAGACAGAACTGTAAGTCTAAATTTTAAGAAGATAGATCTATAGGAAATACACTAGATTCTTAGTGGTGCAAAATGGGATTGAGAAGTTTAATTGTACTTTGTTTTACGTATGTATAAAAAAAATATACATCAAAACTGCAATCAAACAAGGCCCTTTCAAGAGAAGAGAGCATTACATTATACCAGCAAGTCCTAATTCATAATATCTAATGAAATTGTCTGTATCCTCTTAAATTTCTATGCTGCATCTTGTCTTATTTCAACTGCATAGTCCTTTTTGTGACAACTCCTCATTGACCACAACAGAAAATTAAGGATGCTAAACTGCATTAACCATTAGATGCACAGGATGGTTATGTCCAGCGGCATCTTATGATTCAAATTTAATTCATTTTTGGAGTTGTTCAAAGTGAGAACATTCAAATTTGGAAGTAATCTACTTTTAAAATAGATGAATAAATTCATCTATTTTACGTTCTATTCAATTATTTTTATTGGTCTATATTGTGCCCTAAATATAGAACTGAATGTAAATAAACTAAATAACATATAAAAAGAAAACAAAAATATACAAAAAAAATACAATTGAATGCATGTTTGTATTCAAATTGGAGGACAAAATTGCCAACCCTGTTCAATTTGAAGAATATTCAAATCTCAAGTTATGACCATAATCTAAGGCTGCAGTTGAGCATACTCTATGACTGGAGTAATGGAATATCGGCTATTACAAGAATGGATGTTACAAATCAGCAAACAGTTGCTTAGTTTAAACACAATAAAGTGCTGGATTTTTTCCATAACTATAATTATATAATATATTCATCATTATCACTACTATTACTTCTACTTCTTTCATCTTTACATCACCCTGATATTCACCTACCAAACTTCTATTACTTTTATTTCAACATAAAATGTGCTAGGTATGTGCAATATGTTTTATGGAAGTTATTATTTGGTGTGATTTCTATACCTTTTATCCTGTTAATTATACTTACTTACTTGTTACTTGGGGTGTTTGTTCAAGGCTCTGCTCCACTGCGAGGCAGCGCTCAGCAGAGCCTCCCTCAAAAGCAACTAGCATCTATAATTGTCTTTGATTTCCATGCCGCTAAAATCATAAACTTCCTTGAACAAATGTGTCTTCAATTTCTTTTTGAAGATATCGATCCTGGCACAACCTTTGATATCACTCGGCAGTTTATTGTAAATCCTTGGTGCGTATCTTGCAAATGCTCGACATCCCATGTCAAGGTTATATCTGTAGTCTGTATGGGTGTGCATCGTGTCTTAGCTCCATCGCAGTGTCATGGTGGAATGTTTCCAGTAAGTTCCTCAAGTACTCAGGTTTTCCAGACTGTAATGCCTGATGAGTCATAACACTAATCTTGTACTCAATTCGTGCTTTAATTGGCAGCCAATACAGATCTATCAATACAGGTGTTATCCTCTCACGAGGAGAAATGCCTGTAATCAGTCTGGCAGCTCTGTTCATGACAAGCTGTAAGTCTTTTAAGAGATACTTAGGCAGTCCATAATACAGAGAATTGCAGTAATCCAGTTTGCTTATCACATGATTGTGAACCAGCATCTTCGTAGTTTTCTCATCCAAGTATTTTCTGACAAAACCTATATTTTTCAGATGGTATCTTGCCGTCTTAACCACCTGCCATATTTGATCTTTCATAGATAAATGACAGTCCAATAATACTCCCAGATCCTTCACTGTATCACGAACACCCAAACTGTTACCATCAATATATAATGTGGACATATCAATCCTCTTTAAGTCCTTATTCTTACCCACTATCAAACACTGTCTTGTTTTGATTATAACTTCAAAGTTTCAAAAAGATCTATAAAATGAAAGCTTGTATATTGAGAGGCAGAAGCTTCCATTTTATTGATATTTTTTTGGATTTTGAAGTTATAATTAACAGGATAAAAGGTAATCACTTCCATAAAACATATTGCACGTAGCACATTTTATGGCTTTAGCTCTGACAAAGTATTTTCTCCTGTATTTTCTAAATCTTATTTCAACACATTACAATTCCTAATGCCACTAGTCAAGATAGAAGTGAATGTAGTGAACCAACACACCTGGCTGCCACTGAACTGAGCCACCTCTGGGGCATCTTTGGTGGTGGCGGTGCAGCCTGGGATTGGCAAAGTGATAGAGGCCACCAGTGTCTGCCTTAGAGAAGCTCCCTCCACCACCTCTACAGTCAGACTGCGTGGCCATGATGAGAGGGCCATCCGGAAGGTGTGGCCAAGATGTAGAGTGAAGTCAGCTCCTAGGGTTGTTGAAGGAGTCTGGGTCACCAGCTTGTTGTTGACCAGTACCTGCCATTTACAAACAAAAAACAAGCCAGATATGAAGGAATGGGAGGGAAATTCTACAGAGTTGAGTAATGAAAATTATAATCAAACATGATAACAGAAAAGAAAGTATATAATAATACGCTTTACATCCTGCAGATATGTATACCAAATTTAACCTGTTATCTGCCTGATGCCCATCCTCTCTTGAGAATAACATATCTCCCATTTTACATAAAAGGTATTATAAAAAGTACAGTGGCAAGCATTTCAAAAATCAATGGAAACAATGTTCAAAACTATGCTTGAAAGCTTGATATCAAAATCTGCATGGTTTCAGATTGACTGCAAAGGTAAATAAATACATGCATTGCCATATTTTGAAGTCTGCCTTGCCCAGCCAATTATCTTCTTACATCTTCATTCTTTCATGAAATGTGTGCATTAAAAAAAGGAAAGTAAATTGTTAATACAGCAGAATGTTGTTTGTTTTTTCTTACACTTATAATGTTCCTTGGCTTTCTATGTTGTAAAAAATTATGTATATTACATAGTGTGTGTAGATAAGTAACATTCATGTACATATCCTTCATTTATTATTAAGGAGAACTGATTAACAAAAAGTAAGACAAAGTCTCTCAACTAGATGAATGCCACATTAGGTCAAACCAACCCTTAACCACACGTGGATCTTGGCTACTGCCTGTCTGCGCTTTTTCTCTGAATCAGGACAGTTGTGCGGCTCTGGAAGAGGTGTATGGGTCAGCTCCAGGCTCACCACTGGCTCACCAGGTGGCTTACGGGTATGAGAAAACACTTCTAACACCTCCAGCTCAACCTAGCATGTAAGAAACAAATAAGATCAAGCAAAGATATGCATGGTTCAGAGCAATTTGATCAGGTATAATGAGCAAATTTCTCCAGTGTGGTTGATTTATTTATTCATGAAAGCTCCAACAGTCTCAGTAGCAAATCAATACCTCTCTATAAACACAATAACTTTTGACAGATTTCGAAGCAAAGAATGAACTCTAGTAAGCAATGTTTATTTATTTATTTATTTTTTTTTTAATATGCAAACCCACAAGCCTTCAACCTCATAGGTTTAGGAACACTATTGCACAATGAATACCTTCTATGACTTTATGACACAGCAAAGTGATGTAGTTGTGGGGAAAAGTTGAACAACCCTCCACACTAATTTCCACTGCAATTAGCATTTTCCTTTGATCTTTTGACCTATGATCTGTTAGCATCTGCAAAACCTGACAACTGAAACATTCTTTAGAAATCATAGGACTGAAGACTGAGGGACACTTACAAAGGTAGGGAGTATGGTATGATATTCAACTACAGAATATAGCATATAGGTAAACCAACCTTATGTTTGGGTGGAGGTTTAGAGGGCCGAGAGGGTCGGGGTGGCTCAGGAGATGCCAGGAGTGTGTCATCTTGTGCTACCTGGATGAGGGCTTCTTCACCTTGAGCATCAGGCATGCTGCCCTCCTCTGCTGCCTTCCTGTGCTCCTCCTGCCTTCTCCTGGCCTCCTTCTGTCAGGGTAAGTGGAAATTATGGTAAAATGAGTCTTCTTAACAGGTTAAGTTATAATACTGTAGTTTTGGTACTTATACTCCATCAAAAACATGACACAAGAGTATGTGACAGCCAAACTTATCAAGCAGACATTTAATAACTTTGACAACAAGCTAGATCAATTTTGTCCACAATTTAAAAAATACAAAAACCTCTGAAACACTTCAGTTTCCAAGTGATGACATAAATTTTCAGTTATGCATTTTTTTTTTTTACCTGTTATAAGTAATGTGTGTTTGTCTGTGTGTGTGTGTGTGTGTGTGTGTGTGTGTGTGTGTGTGTGTGTGTGTGTGTGTGTGTGTGTGTGTGTGTGTGTGTGTGTGTGTGTGTGTGTGTGTGTGTTCAAAAATTTTAAAATATTTCTGGGTGTGCAACATCCCAGTTTGAAAATAATCTGGCCAATTGATAACAACAGTAAAGGAAACTGAAATAAATGAAAAAACCCAAATACAAAAGAAATTAATCATAGCATGAGACTGATTCAATAATCCAAAACAATAATGATAACAGATTGAAATAATGATAATGGCAATAATAATGAGAGGCATCACAGGGACACACCTGAAAACATAATGCATGGATAGATATGTAATCAGTTAAAAATAAATGATAAATGACAAACAGCAAACTACTTCACAACTAAGAACTCCAAAACCAATAAATAGACCATTATAGACTCCATTCCTATCATCATTCCTCCTTTACCTCTAACTTAACATTTCCAACTCACTTTTCCTTCCTTCCTTTCCTCCACTTACTCTTTTCTTATGTTCAGCCTTCCACTCAGCCAGCTCCTTCTCGTACCTCTTGCTTTGGGCCTCATAATCTTGCTGTCTCTCATCTAACACCTCCCTCACCTCCTCCTCCAGCTCAACCTTCCTTTGCTCCTCCTCCTCAGCATGGTCTCCCTCCTCCTTTCGTATCAAGAGTCTGATTGAGGTAGCATGTACCCTGGAGGAGTGACGTAAATCCTTAATACTTCTCCATGTCCTTAAAAGTCCTGTTAAGATTTGTCGGTCCTTCTCAGCCTCCACATTAGCCTCCTCTCGGCAAGCCTTCACCTCCCTTCGATAAATCTCCAGTCGCCTTGCCACATCCAGCTCCTCTCTTGCTGTTTTGTGACGCAGCTGCAAGGGCTGTGAGGGTTGATCTGTGGTATTTCCAGCCTCCCGTAACTTGGAAAGGGACTGACGTAATACCTGGGTAATGAGAGAGATAGAAGAAAGGTGTGAAGACATGACTAAAAAAATTAAGTGAGGTTAGAAATGTGATGATTAAGATGAGTGAGAGGTGGAATGAGAATGCATATATATGGAGATAGAGTTTATTGAAGTCACAATGATAATGAGTGAGGATTGGATGAAATTTATGTAAATGATGGATAGAGAGGTGTCTTTAATCTCTTTCTCATTATAGCAATTTAGTTTCTCTTGCAATTCCATTCTTTCCATAATTAAGGCTCTTCTGTATAAGAAATGTTAACTCATCTTCATTCTGCTTATTCTGTCCACCTTCCTAATGCAAAAATAAACCATTGTTTTCACTCTTTCATCTCTTTAACTGATACATTCTGGAATTCAGTGCCTGTTTCTATTTTCTGTGCCTATTTTCTTATATTTATTCTTCAAGAAATGAGTATCATATCAAGTCAAGACAAAATTTTAGCTATCCATACTTATCCCTTCTGTCTTTTCTTTTTCAGTGTCTTTTCCCTCTCTATATAAAAAAAGGAAAGTTAATCAAGGAGTCTGATTGATTCATTGATTAACTTTCTATATTTTGAAATAAAAATGTAGTACATTCTTAAAGACATTCTCATTACACAAAAGAAACCAAGACAAAAAATAATATGTTTATAGCATATGCAATGCTTCTCTTTAGGAGTGACAAAATTTATCTTGAATACATCATCTGCAAAGAATTGAGTTCCTAGCAGGACACTTTCATAACATGAGTCTGACATGTTACTAAGTTAGACAAACATGATCACAAGAGACTACCTCTTAGTATACATGTTAATCAAATCAGCATTTGCTAGTCATACATGGTGTATCTAGATATTACTATGCATTGCACATTCATATAATGTATCTATATATATTTGGTAATGAAAGTATGACAATTCCAATATGAATGCTGATCCTGCAGATATGAGAGGTTTATAGCTAATTAATGATAAAGTATCATGTTTTCAGTAGCTGAATAGACACAATAAACAGGGATAACAAAGAAGTCCATGAACAAGGTGTACTACCAACAATAAAGAAAAAGCTAGAAACAGAATATATAAATTTTTACTTAAACCCAAGAATAAAAACTACATCTGAGAAACTTGTAGGCATTTCTCTCAAACCCATGTATCTCACGCCATACTTACCACCAACTTTGCCTGTAGGATGCGTGTGGCCCCAAGGCTGACCCTCTGTTTGTAAAGTTTGTAGTCATGGGTGAGCTGGGCAGCCAACACATGCTCAGGGGAAAAGAGAGGGTGATGGGTGAAGTGCAGACCACACAACTCCAAGTCCAGCACACCACCAGTACCCTCATCACAGTCCTGCAGGCTCTCAATGGGTTGTGGCTAAAAAGGGGAAAGGAAGGGAGAGACAAAAAGATGGATATTATCACAAAACTAAATGACAGATTATGAAAGACTATAAGTACAACAACACACTCAAACACACACACACACACACACACACACACACACACACACACACACACACACACACACACACACACACACACACAACCCAGAAAAGTACAGCAAGAAAGGACTAAAGAAACTTACATATGAGTGAAATGTAATGTATTCCAACATAAATGGAGTGATATCGGGGATTTTAGAACTCAACGATTACTTGAGGGACAAGAACCCAGATATTGTGGGTCTTACTGAAACAAAACTGAGAGAGGGAGAAGACCTGATGATGGTTGGAGAAGGGAAATATAATGTTTGGAAAAGAAATAGAGTAGGTAAGATGGGAGGAGGAGTGATGTTGCTGGTTAAAAAGATATAAAGGTGGATCAAGTGAAAGAAGGTATGGGAAAGGCAGAAGTGCTAAAGATCAGAGCAGAAACTAATGAAGGAAAAAGAGGCACTACATAGTGGTGTACGTACCACCTAAGACAAATGCATGGTCAGTACAGGAATATGAAGAAATGATAAGTGATACAGGAACATGTCTGGAAGAAATGTTGGGTGGCTGTGAACGAACTATAATGATGGGAGATTTTAATTGTAAAGAGGTGTGTTGGGAGGACTGGTCAATGGAAGGATCAGAGACAACATGGGAAATACACTATTGACACTGGCAATGGAAAATGTGTTAACTCAGTGGGTCAAAGAAGATACTAGGTTTGGAGGAGAGGGAGCATCGTCAAGACTGGACTTGGTCTTTAGTACAGAGCCAATGGTCATTGAGGAGATGAGGGTGGAGTGCCCTTTAGCAAAGAGTGATCATGCAGTTTTGGAGTTCAAGGTGATAGATGAAGAGAAATCTAGAAGAAATGAAGAATATAAAGTGGGAAGATGGAATTATGCCAAGACAGATTTTGGAAACCTAAAGAAATTCTTTCAAGAGACAAATTGGATGAAATTCAAGAGTGCTAAGGAGCAAATGAAAAGTGGAAGGAATTTATAAAAATATACAAAGAAGGTGAGAAAAATTTGTACCAATAAGACAACATAGAGAAGTTGGAAAGCAGGACTGGTTTAACGATAGATGTGAAAAGGCTAGAACAAGAAAAGAGGATGCATGGAAGAGGTGGAGAAGGAAAAGACGGATTAAGCAGTGGGAAAGTTACAAAAGAGCAAGAAATGAATATGTGTTGATTAGAAGAGAAGAAAGAAAGAAACAAGAAAAGGATATAATTGATAAATGTAAAGACCAACCAAGGCTTTTTACAGACATGTGAACAACAACATCAAAAATAGAGAAAGTATTGAAAGTTTAGAAGTAAATGGAGTATGCAGTGAAGATCCCAGGAAATGGCAGAGGCTATGAATGGATGCTTTCGGAAGGTATTCACAAAGGAGACTGCTTTTGACAAACCACTGGTAATGGAACAGAAAGGGATTATGAAGGAGTTTCAAGTAACTGTGGAGGAGATCAAGAACATGATGGGGAGTTTAGAAGTGAGAAAAGCTGTGGGACCTGATGGGGTATCAGGATGGATTTTAAGAGAATGCAGGGAGCAACTGGCAGAAAAAGTTTGTGAAGTAATTGATGCCTCATTAAGGGAAGGTGTAGTGCCCCAAGACTGGAAAAGAGCTAACATTGTCCCAATCTATAAATCAGGTAACAAGAGAGACCCATTGAACTATAGACCAGTGTCACTTACAAGTGTGGTAGCTAAGATGTGTGAGAGGGTGGTGAAGAATAGATGGACAGACTTCTTGGAGAAAATGACATACTTTGTGAGTGTCAATTTGGTTTTAGAAAAGGGCGTTCATGCACGACAAACCTGATATGTTACTATTCGAGGGTGATAGATGTAATACAGGAAAGAGATGGTTGGGCTGATGGAATATATCTGGATTTAAAAAAGGCCTTTGATAAGGTACCACACCAGAGACTGATCTGGAAACTTGAAATGGTAGGAGGAGTGCATGGCAGTTTACTAAAATGGATGGAAGACTTTTGGTAGGAAGAGAAATGAGAACAATAATTAAGGACAGACCATCAGAATGGGGCTTGGTGGAGAGTGGAGTTCCACAGGGATCAGTGTTGGCACCAGTAATGTTCGCAGTCTACATAAATGACATGGTGGATGGGGTGTCCAGTTATGTGAGCCTATTTGCAGACGATGCAAAATTGTTAAGAAAAGTGAGATG